>NC_140972.1:80069062-80156562 GCF_056783735.1 Eptatretus burgeri | reverse complement strand
ATGTCGCGTGCTGGAGAATTTACAGTATTTATTTATTTGGCATGGGGGTGGTGTGCTTTGAATGTACTGCTACTTGTTTTTCCTTCCTTTTATGCTGAAGGTTGCATTTGACATTGGCTACTCATAAAAGCAATTATAAATGTCATGAAAATCTTCTTCCTTGCCTAATTTTTTATTTTTTAATGGATAAACTTCCTTCCCTTTGGCTCACACAAACAATTGTAAATTGAGCTGCTGTTTCCCTCCCTTGGTCAGTTGTAGTTTTGTGCGATGTGTTTTACCCTCTGATTGGAATAGGATGTGATGCATATTGGAGGAGCAGAATATATTATTCCTTCTTTTTCTTGCAGTTACATTTTCTCAAGTTTGGAATGGCTTAAATTAAATTGATACCATCCACATACTGTTTAAGCTGCCTGTGCCCTCTGATAACCTCCCTGCCCCCTTTTATTTTCAGAAAAGGAAGTTAATGAACTGATGGAAGAGCTTTTTGAGGCGGTAAGCTTTTTGGCTTTAATTTCTGTCGTATTTTTTAAAAAAAATTTGTATTCCATTGTATTAGTCTGATCGTTCCAATGGATGAGCTACTTATTTTACTGCACGTTTTTGTTAACTCATTGTATTCCGTTTTTCTGAACTTCCACAAAATAATGTTGGTTATTTTTACGCAAATTAAGAAGTGTAATTTTAATTTTTCAAGGTAGGTTTCACATGTTGCTTTTGTGGACAAGTTTGCCTGTGCTGGGTTCTACTCTGGCTTGCTAACCATTCTGATGAGCAAAAGGTAATGAATGACGAGGTTTCTTCAATTCGTAATTAACTCGTTATTTAAAATACAACATGTTCCGCTCATATTTTTGTGCATACAAGGGTTGTTTTGATGAAGAGTAGGAACATAGTCTGCTGTACTTGAGATTGGGAGAAGAGTTATTCAGGGAAATTTGTTCCCCACTGTCACACAAATGTGATACTCCAGAAATGTCCAAGTCACAATGTTGCAAACAACGGTCATCAATAAGTAAGAGCTATTCATCGCAGCTGACATCATGGATGAGAGACATAATTAAGCCTCCACTTATGTGGTAGGGGGAGCCTTATACCTGTTGTAGGGTTTGTTTCTACAATTAGTGCCCCCAGTTTTTAATGTTACCTCAGATTTTCTTCTGTCCCTCGGAGTGCTAAACCACCATTTACGTTTTTTTTTGGGGGGGGGGTTCTTCCTTCACTCCAAATTTCCAAGCTATATCCAAAACTGGCTGGGACTTTCCCAATGAAATTTTGCATCAATAATGGGAATAAAAATATGGGGTTGACATTTTTTGACGTTGACCTAATTTTTAAGGTCATGACCATAATAGACATTTTAAACATTTTCACCATAACTCCATTAAGGTTTGTCTGATAGAACAAAATTGCCCTCTCTTGATAGCTTAGACCAAAGAACATTTACGCTTAATCTACATCGTACTTCTCCAAATTAAATGTAAGGGTCAAATGTCGGTCTGAAAATAACCTGTTTTTCCACTATTTAGGAAGTTTTTTTTTCCTTCCTTTTTTTTTCTGCCAACTTTCCTTTCCGAGCTGTATCTCAGAGCTGGCTGGGACTTTCGGAATGAAATTTTGCATCAATAAGGGGAATAAAAATATGGGGTTGACATATTTTATGACATTGACCTACTTTTTAAGATCATGACCTAATTAATAGAAGTTTTTACATATTTTACCATAACTCAACTAATTTTTGTTCAGTTGGAACACAATTTCCCTCTCAAGATAATCTAGAGCAAACCGCATTTACCCTTAATTTACATCATATCCCTCCGAGTTGAAGGTCATTGTCAATTCAATTCAACTCATGGTTTTATTATGAAATCATCGCAGCCAGAAGTTGAATTGTGAATGATGTACAATATAAAATAAAAATCAAGAGAATGGAAGAAAACAAGCTCAAATGAGCTAAGATCGTCGTCCTCTTAATGATGACGTCATAAAAACGAATATGACATCATTGTGATGTATCAGGTTTGTGATAAATTATCTGTGCTAATGCCCGGCTTGATTGGCGCAAACAAAATTCAAACAGCTTGCCTAGTTTCGGAGATAATGGTATCGGTGATTTCCATTAGCGGCGATATTATGACGTCAACTTTTTTTCAAGAAAGAATTTCCAAAATTGGAGATGGTTACTGCCTGCGCGTGGGCTTTCTGCATATACATGGCAAGTTTCATGAAGATCCGATGAAAACTCTGGGTTGTGAAACAAAAAATGTTAAAAAATAGGAATGACATCATAAAAATTGATATGACGTCATAGTGATGTATCATATGTGTGGTAATTCGTCTCTGCTAATGCCCTGTTCGATTCCTGCAAACAGAATTCAAAAAGCTTGCCTAGTTTCGGAGATCATTTTTTATGCGATTTCCATTAGCGGAGATATTTTGACGTCATAATTTTTTTTCTCGGAGGAATTTTCAAAATGTGAGATAGCTACTGTCTGTGCAGGGTATTTTTACATATATATGCCAAGTTTCAAGAAGTTTCGATGAAAACTATAGGCTGTGAAACAAACTAGTTTCGGAGATAATGGTGTAGGCGATTTCCATAAGCGGCGATATTATGACGTCAACTTCTTTTCTAGGAAGAATTTCCAAAATCGGAGATGGTTACTGCCTGCGCGTGGGCTTTCTGCATATACTTGGCAAGTTTCACTATGATCCGATGAAAACTCTGGGTTGTGAAACAAAAAATAGGAATGACGTCATAAAAATTGATATGACATCATAGTGATGTATCATTTGTGCGGTAATTCATCTCTGCTAATGCCCTGTTCGATTCCCGCAAACAGAATTCAAAAATCTTGCCTAGTTTCGGAGATATTTTTTTAGGCGATTTTAGGCGATAGAAAATCGGAGATGGTTACTGTCTACGCAGGGTATTTTTACATATATATGCGAAGTTTCAGGAAGTTTCGATGAAAACTAGGCTGTGAAACAAAAAAAACCACAAGAACAACAACGTGAGTAAGACTTAGAGATCCTCCATGAGGATCTAAAAATTAGATTGCAATGACTGTAATAACATCTGCAAATAAATAAAATGAATTAGAAAGTACTACTTGTTTTAAAGAAAGTACAAGTACATATATACAGGAATGTGTAACATATGAAAAATAAAAAGAGTTTAGAGACTGAATAAAAATACATAATAGTGATGCGTTGACTTTGATACTACCTCTCGTAAACAAGACATGGCTGTCATAACAAGTGTAAAGGGTCAATGTCAACATACTTCTCTATCCAACTGACATTCATCAGTATAGTAAGGACATAATTCATATAGATACAATGCTGAGTATTGATTAAGTCCCAATACTAATATCTTTTGCAGCCATTTTTCCCTGCTGAGCAGAGGTTGGCTTTTTGCAGGCTCCATGCGATCATGGTTCCCTTCTTGAGGCAATGTTATTTTATGGCCGGATGCCCTTCCTGACGCCAAACCTGGTTGCCTCTTACAACACACAGGGATATGGTACACCTATTCTAACCGGGGATACACCGGGACCAGTACACTGGTACTCATTTTACCGACCTCGGAAGGATGACAGGCTGATTCAACCCCCTGGTGTTAATTCAGTGGAAAACAGGTCTCGAACTCGGGACTCTCAGATCCCAAGACAGCCACCCTAACCACTAAGCCAACACTAGGCTTTAAGTCCCAATACTAATGTCATGAACAAATCCAAAACAGCCCGCAACAATGGACCAAGCTGTTCCATGTCACGCGCAATGGTGAAGCACTCGCAGCCCACAGCAATGAACGAAGCTCTTCACGTGGAATGAAGTGAAGCACTCGTGATCCATAACAATGAGCAAAGTCGTTCCTCGACGTCATATGGATTAGAGCGAAACACTCACGGCCTGTAGCTACGAACGAAGCCTTTCCACAACATCATGTGGAATGGAGTGAAGCACTCGCGACCCACCGCAACGAACAGAGCTTTTCCACAATGTCATGTGGAATAGAGCAAAGCACTCACAGCCTGTAGTAATGAACAAAGCCTTTCCTCAACCTCATGTGGAATGGAGTGAAATGCTCATGACCCACAGCAATGAACAGAGCTTTTCCATAATGCCATGTGGAATAGAGCAAAGAACTCGTGACCCGTAGTAATGAACGACACGTAAGATTGCGAGGGTAACACCAGTGCATCTACAGCAAAATACGACAACTACTCAAACATGGTGAAGGGCAGCAGCAACTACACAGCACCCCCGTAGTTCACATTCTGAACGTTATTTTTTCACATTATTTTTTTTTCAGACCGTCAAATGGCGGTCTAAACAAAAAATAACACGTATTTTTTGTCATTGCTCAGTTTTCCCAATGCAGAATTTCAAAGACCGCTTGGCCTTCCAATATGTTCTTGCATCATAACAGTGTACCTGCACTGAAGTTGAGCACCTGACATTTCATTTGTATCCTTGACCTACTTTTTTTTGGATTATCACCCAATTAACTAAAAAGCATTTTTTGATCATAACTCAAATAATTTTCTTCCGATTTTCATTATGTTGAGCTTTGTGTATGAATTGTGGATTGAGGACACATTTTCTTAATTTACATTCTATCCCTAAATGTTAAAGGTCATATTGTGGTCTGAAAAGTTGGCCATCATTGGATCATGGGCAGCAGGGGAGGCATACCCTTAGCAATAGCTTTGTGATCACAAATATCTAGTTCGTATTGAGCTTCTATCAAAATTGCTTTTGTTGCAAATTGCCTGTATTGTTTTGTTTTTTTTGCTTCAGTTTGGGGAAGATGTGGAATGTCCAGAAGTAGATATTGCAAGGCTGGAAGAAGAAGGAAGTGATGACAATGCTGCAAGCTTCAATACTCCAGCAACGATAAGGTGTGACACATTCATGGCTGCACAAATCCTTTGTTGTGTAAAGGAGAAGAGTGGGATGAATGGCGAAAGGAAGCAAGGCAGATTTTATGCTAAAACATGGCTGCTTCACATTCTGTATTGTTTGTGTCCATTCTGATAACCTTTTCTCACAACAGCAAGACAGTTGCATATCGTTGGTAGAATATCCACAGCAGAGGACATTTACAGTGATATTGCACTACAGAAAAAGATAAGCAGGAAAGCTTCAGAAAATTGACATCGAATTATCCGGTGTATAAACCGTGGCCGTGTATTTACCGCTACCCTGTTTTTCACCCTCAAAAAAAAATTAATATATTGATAATTTTATTTTCTGACCTAGATCTAAATGCGTTTGTATATTAACTTTGTATGGAGCAAAGTGACTGAGGTATCAACGTGCTAACTCCCATGTCCGCTTAATTTCGTCTCACAGTCTTATTCTCATTTTCAAGAAGTTGAAGAGAGAGGAGAGGACACCAAGAAGTTTTTATTTTTCTTTCTTATTTTTTAATATTTATAAAGAGGATTTTTTCCTTGCGAGAAAAAGGAAGAAAAGGGATTCATACCGGTATAATCCATATTTCTTGTGGATTTGTGGCCCTGAAAAGGGCCGTTTGGGTTTGATGAAGCTTTTCAGCTACACCCGAGGAAATCCTCATCAATGCTTTCCTCGTCGGAGACGGCATGTAACTCCTTGTCCGAATCAGGGGAAAGCAAGTACCTGTTGCTGTCCACATCGCTGTCACCATCATTTGCAGCCTCCTCCTCCCAAATGATGTTGTCCTCTGTGTCGTCCATGTTGTTCGAGATGCAGCATTTTAGAAATGCTCGCTTGATGATGTCCGACGGTATCTCCTCCCGCACCTTGACGATCCAGCCGCAGATCATCGGAAGGTCAACCTTTCTCATCCTCACGCTCTTGGTTTAGGTCTTCTCCCACTCATTATCCAGTCAGACCAGCAGCGATGTAACCTGTCCTTGAACAGCTTGTTTATGGACACATTAAGGGGCTGGAGGAGCGTTGTCATCCTGCCTGGATTGATGACGAGATCGGTGTTGGTCTGTCAGAGCAGCGCTTTGGTGTCATCGGTCTTGTGACAACTGAACGCATCAAGAACTAGCATGCTCTACCGTTAGGAGAGACCACCATCCAGCCTACTACTCCAGACTGTGCGCACCCAGTCCTGGACCAGACCCTTGTCTATCCACGTCTTCTGTTGCGCACGAACAATTACACCGGCTGGAAACTTGTCTTTGCGCAGTGTTTTCCTCTTGAACATGACATATGGGGGAAGCTTGCCACCATCTGCGGTACAGGCGAGCATTACGGTGAATCGGTTCTTCTCATGACGAGTAGTGTTGATCGTCACATTGTGCTTCCCAATCACTGTGATGGTGGTCCTCATGAAGCATAATGCGGCCCGTCTTGAGATCATGTGACCACACCCAGCCTGTTATCGGATGCATGCAAGTTTGCGCGCAAGCTTATCTGAGGTGGGTGCTCTGTTATTAGATTCTACTTATTGTGAATAATTCTTCTTTTGATGTGAGACCAGGTGTTCTTCTTCTTTTGTGTTTGATGGCGCTTTCAGAGCTGCGAGGATTTGCACTCCGGCCACCGTAAAACACTTCATTCCGCAAAACCCACAAATGCAAAGAAAACTGAAAGCAAACTCCGTTGGAGTAGCTCCTGTGCTGCTGCCCTTCGCAGGGCAGCTCACCGGATGACAGAATTGGGGCAAAGCCTTCGGGACCCCATTCCTTGATGATAGGAGGAAAAGCACGGGGTAAACTTCCTGGGTCAGATTGCGGAGTGGTGCTGTGGTGTCATCTACCAGACAGCAGTCTCCTTTGGTTAACCTGAGGCGGTCGCTTCAGGTGGGTACCTGGAATGTCATATCCCTAAGAGAGGATGATCACCTGTCTCTGTTATCATTTGAGCTCAAGCGTTTGAACATTGGTATTGCAGCACTCTCTGAGGTTCGGAGACCGGATAGTGGTGAGATCAATGCGGGTGGTTACGCCGACTAAGATCATGGTCTGGTTACAGCAAGATCATGGTCTGGTCGCTCTGATGGTTACCGTGCCCAAGGAGTTGCTGCGGCTGTGTCATTTAAGTTGGCTCCAATGATAACTGAGGTAACAACAGTCAACGAGTGTATTATGAGACCAATGATTCGTCACTCTTTGCGTGTCATTTCCCTGGTCTCTGTATATGCTCCAAATGAGGTGAGTGATCTCACCGTTAAGGACGCATTCTATGCTGTGCTCGAGTCTGTAGTTCATCAGTGCCCCAAGCGAGATACTCTTCTAGTGTTGGAGGATTTCACTGTATCGACTGGCACTGATAGGGATGGTTATGAGTCATGTGTTGGTTCCCGAGGGTCTGGAACTGTAAACCAGAATAGCATGAAGTCGCTTGACTTTGCAACAAGCCATGGACGTAGGGTGGCTGCGCTCACAGGCTCATCACTGGACTTGTTATTCCAATGCTGGTGGTGTGTCAAAAGAGATTGACCATGTGCTTGTTGATGGTCACTGCAGGATGATCCAGAACTGCAGGGTCGACCAGAGTGCTCATTTCCTTAATACCAACTACAGGCTTGTTGTAGCAACTCTGAAATTTCCGCTTAAATCCGGGAGAATGGTACCATCCCCGCTTAGGCTGGATGTTGCCAAGCTCAAGGAGGAGAGGGTGGCTGACGAATTTGCGATGTTGATGATGTTGCCGGTGGATGTCTTGGAACTCACCGTAGGGCGAAGAACAATTTTGTCTCTCAAGGGACATTGGATACCATTGATCCATCACAGGTCCAGGCTTACTCGTACAGCTGAGCTGTTCAGGGAGTTGAGGCGTAAAACTATACATGTGCTGAGGGAGGACACGCAGGTGTATGTGCGAGGAATCTGTGAGGGGGTAGAGCATCATCTGTGGTCAAGTTATTCTCGTCCTGCTTGCAGTCAAATTTGCGCATTGCTCCTGCTCGGTGTACTGCAGTTAGAGCAGAGGTTGCTGGGCTCTTGACAGAGAAGTCCGAAGTGAAAGCCCGGTGGGCCGATGACTTTGAGCGGCTGTACCAGGCTGACCCACTAGCTGTTGAGTTGGATGTCAGAGGTGTTACTATCTCTATTGCTGATCTTCCAATCAATCGTGATCTACCTTTGTTTGTGGAAATGCAGGCTGCAGTAAACCGGTTGAAATGGAGTAAAGCTCCAGGGATCTGTGGCATCCATGCTGAACTTCTCAAGGCTGGTGGGAATGCTGCACTTGTGTCGTTGCATGCAGTTCTGTGCTCTGCCTGGAACACAGGCATCATCTCAATTGACTGGAAGGGGGCCTTGTTTTCCCTCTCTGGAAAGGGAAGGGTGATTGACAGGACTGCAACAATTACTGAGGGGCAAGGTCTTTGCTCGGATAATTCTTGATGGGGTTCCCCATCATTGACTTGAACACCAGCACCCAGTGCTGTCAGGCTTTATACCAAAGAGGTAAACGAATGACTGTATCCTTGCTCTTCGGGTTCTGACCAACCACAGATAAGAGTTTCGGCAGGGCCTGCTTGCAGCCTATGTTGATCTCTGCAAGGCATTTGATTCAGGGAATCGGGATGCCCTCTGGAGGATTCTCACTCTTCGTGGGGTGCCACCAAAACTGATCAATCTGATGTCTGAACTAAACTCTGGGACTGAGAATGCTGTGAGATGTGGTGATACCCTCTCTGACTTATTTCCTGTTGTTAATGGAGTTCATCAGGGGTGTGTGCTGGCCACCACACTTTTCAGCACTTGTAGGGACTGGATTCTGGGGAGGATGTCAGAGAGATAAAGCTGTGGTGCATTGTTTGGTAATGTCAAGATTTCTCACCTTGATTTCGCAGACGATGCAGTCAGCTTTGCGGAGACTCTGGATATCCTTTTGGGGGCCCCCGGGGTGCTGAATGAGGAGTTGGAGCCGCTGGGATTATGGCTTTCCTGGGTGAAAACTAAGATCCAGGCTTTAATGACATCTTAGATGCTGCGATCTTGTCTGTACCTGTTTATGGTGAGAATGTTGAGTTCACGGAGAAATTCACTTACCTAAGCAGTGATATTCATGTCTCCGCATGTTGTGAGCCAGAGATCAATAGACATCTGGGTTGGGCCTGGGGAGTCATGGATTCATGGGATCATGGTGTGTGGCACTGTCAGTACCTATTCAGTTGGACAAAAGTCTGAGTCTTCAGGTGCTTGGTGCTTTCAGTCTTGCTCTACGGATGTGAGACCTGCAGTCTGTCCAGGGATCTGAGACAAAGACTTAATTCCTTTGGTTCCATGTCTCTTCGGAAAATCCTTGGCTATCGCTGGTCAGACTTTGTTTCCAACGAGCAGTTGCTGAGGGAGACTGAAATGAGATTTGTTACCTGCGTAGTCCGTGAGTATCAGCTGCGGCTGTATGGACCTGTGGCTCGTTTTCCTGACGCTGATCCTGCTCAACAGATTCTCTCAGTGAGAGAGTTTTGTGAGTGAATGGGTCGACCACATGCCTCGTGGTTGCAGCAGTTTTATCAGCATCTCAAGGAGATGGGGATGACTGTACAGAGGCCCCTGGAGTGGACATGCGGACAGTGGACACAGCGACGCATTGCTCCGGCACATGCTCCCATAGCTGACCTGACCTGAGGCTCTATATACACCATGCACCCAAACTCCAGGTGTCTCCAGCCCTCACTTTATTTAATTTCCGCACACGGTGTTGAAAATGCTGTGCAAACTCTTAACCTGATCCGATTTTCAAAATTTAAATAGTGGAATTGAACTTGAACAGCAGTTCCGACTGCAAAAAAACAAAAAGTGTTAATTTGGAATCAAATTGAAATTCAGCATTGACCCTTTTTAATACTGATTTTTTTTCAATACCTGTGTATTAACCGCATCCCCAACTTTTACCTTTTCTTGCCGATACAAAAGTGCGGTTTATACACCGGAAAATATGGTACTCCTTTATGTGTCACAGGTTCCAGGAGCCACTTGCGCATTTATTAAAGGATTGTCACAAGACGGTGCGAAGTGAGCTGAACGTGAAGGCCCGGTCTTCACACACACAAAAGAAAAATCCAATCTGCAGTTTTATGTTGAATGAAGCTCAGAGGATTGAACTTCAGCAACAGATGCAACAGGTACACCCCTTTGTATGATGAATTTCCAAACACAACAACTTATTTTATGACATGTTTTAATCGTACGAATCACCAAGTATTGACTGCCTAGAAGGGGAGAAGAAATGTGCTTCACTTAAATTTTCTTGACATTATTTTTTGGAGCATTTATTCAACAGCAGAAGGATGACATTTAAATTCCATCAGATAATTGGGACGGAGGGGCGAGGGGGGAATTATGATAGAAGAGATATGGTGTGAAGGATGCACAAGAGAACCTGATCGATGCAGAAGCCAATTAGTTCTGTCATCCCTAACGCATCCTCATCCTATTGTCTTGTCCAGGGAGTTCAGTTAATTACCCCAATCCAATTGTCGTGTTGCCGGGTGTGGGGGGGGGGGCTGTGCTGTCAGGTGCTCAAAAAATCCTGCTGTGACACCAGTTGTCGTGTCCACGGCGGTTATGTTAATTGTCCCACCTTTGACTCATTTGTAATGGACGGGGCGGTTAACACCGGTCTGGCCAGATAGCTGAACGATTCTACCTTGGAGGCGAACACATGATCCTTTGAGATTATTGCGCGCGGGATGGATAGTGGCAAAGGCATATACCAGAGGCATTCACCAGGTCGGAGGGACAAGGGTTATATTTGAACTCACAATGAATAGACAGACACAACCAAATTTTAAAAATAAGGCTTTGATGAACATAAATCAAATATTTATAATGGGAATAAATCAATGCGTGATCATAAAAACGTGAGGTAAACTAAAGCTAATTTTGAGACGTCTCCACACAGACTCAAACAGACAAGAAGAAAGATAAAATAAAGGAAAATCCCCTCCCTTTATTCTGGCACTTAGCTGGGTGTCCAGAGGAGATCTTTTATGAGCTTGGCGTTCGAACCGCGTCATCCTGCATGGGAAACCGCACCCAAAATGGCGCCAAGCTCTGCATGGGCAATGTACATGAGGTAATTTGTGCAGTGGTCTTCAACACCAGGGCTTACCAGCCGCCGTACAGTCTCTTCTCTCGAACGAATGTGCCGACCCCGCTCCTCTCTTACACCAGGTCCACTCACAACGATGGCCCACCTTCCTCCTCTAACACACAACGGGATAACGCCGAGCTATTGCTGAAACGTGCTTCTCTCTGTCTCTATCGATCTCTATCTCTATCTCTATCCCTTAAACGAATGATTTTGTGACTCAGCCGAACAGTAATGGCTGGCATCTTGCTCTGGCATGCGGGCAAATTCACACAGCACGAACACGAAAATCGCGCAGCCTTCTTCGTCATGTCGAGAGAGGAGTAAAAAAATGAGACCCTCTGTCTCAACCGTGTTCCTCACACCAACTGTCTCCTCGTCTTCCACCTTCTGACGTCCAACAACCAATCCAAAGCCAAGGGTCGTGGCCTACCTGTTGTTGTTAAAGCGTCGTTCGTTTTTATATCCGGCTTTGTAAATGCAAAAACGTCGGAAAAGGTCACGAGGCAATCACATACTTGGAGAAATTAGCCTGAAACCCTACCTAATTATCACAGCACCACCCCCCCATGTGGTGACGTAACAATCTTAAGCTGACAGTTTTCCCAACTTAATTTACATCGACATGTCTCCTCATCCACAGACCATGCTACACCATACAGTCCTACCTTTACTATGAAGTTCCTCCATCTACCCCACAAACATAACACTATTTTTGCAAAACTTGCAAAACATTGTCATCTCAGAAACAACGAGAAGGGCACTCGGTGGAGCGCATACCTCCGCCACGTAATGCCTGATCCACGAGAACATATTGGGTCCAATACATTTTTGAAATATGCTATACAGTACAATATAATTTTTGGCCCCATCTCTCAAAGGTGAAGAATCACATTGAAAATTAAACCATTCTCATATCCAGATCCAGATTCGGATCTTCACCAAAATCAAATCAATTCATCTTTTCGTCTTTCAAATCAATCAAATCAATTCGTCACACCCAACTTGTCCACCAAGTTTCGTCCGAATCCGTCCACAACCTTTTGAGATATCATGCTATATTATAACGAATTTGGAAGCCTTGTGCACACCGACAGACAGCCGTTCCCGTGGCTTAGTTATTTCGACAAGTATGTGTTTATAGTTAGGGCCCCCTACCTGTGTCTAATGGGAATTACATGTGTGCACTGCGAATTACCTTTTTAGTCAGGCTTTTTGCAATACAAATCGAGCCTCCAGCCAACCGAAACCATCACTCCTTCACTTCGCACATCGCGCCATTACACACGCGTGTCCAGCCACATACGTGGGTGGAGATTTCCATCGCCTCAGATCGGGACTCCACCCAGAAAGGCATGGGCGTGCCCTTTAACAATAACGCACAGAGAGCGACTTTCCCGTGACACCCCGGCCAATGAGGGTTGAGATGGCCACAAAGGGCGACTTTCCCATGACACCCCAGCCAATGAGGGTTGAGATGGCCACAGAGAGCGACTTTCCCATGACATCCCGGCCAATGAGGGTGGAGACCAGACCGTCTCAGATGGCGATTTTCTCACCCCGGTCAAGAAAGATATAAAGGAACGCCAGGCTGGGGAGGTTGGTCGTCTTGGGGGTCTTGGATCTTGGTGCTGGCTGGTTCATCTGGTCCTGGGTCATCGTCGTCTCTGATCTTCTCCTTGGTCTTGGTTGATTGGTGCGTGGCCGGTTGGAGAGTGCGGTACCTGATGCTTGGAGCGGCATCGTATTGCGGGTTCGAGTCTCGCCGAGCCGGATCGTCGAAGACCACACGAGGTGGATGTGAAGACTCCGTTCCCCGGCCAGGTATGAAGAAAGTCAACAGAAGAGGATTCACCAAAATGCAGCTTTATTGAAGGACCACACGCCAGCCAGCGGAGTTAGTGTTGGCAGCTCAACCAACAGTGGAGAGCTCCCAAAACCACACTGAGTTTTACATTCAAAAACTCTCCCTTATATACAATCTATCTCTAATTCCAATCTATTTCTGGTTATACTTTAACCCAAGTTGGTGTGACAAGAGCTCATTTTTCAGGGCCTCACAGTCGTCCCTTTCCCACGTACAAAAAAGTTATTATCACTGTGGGATGGTTGCAGGACAGACAGAAATCCCTTTTAAGTTTACATTAATCTAAAGAGAAAGACAGGTCTGGCTTTGATATCACAGTGAGAGCCCAGCCCTAGTCACAGTGAATGAACCCAGCTTTATTAGTTTCTCAGAAGTGGAATGTGGGTTGTGCAGTCAGGTGCAGCCCTGTGCCAATGATGGACTGCCTGACAGCATTTACAGGCTATGACCATTTGAACCTAAACAAAGGCCCAAGAGTGGAATGCTTTAACACAGCCTGCGTCTTTAGAGGGCATTGGGTGGATTGATTTGCTGGGACACCGTGCCATTAAAAGACAGAGTTAAACCAAAGCATTTACAGAGCATTGTAAAAGTGGGTTCGAATCCCTACATGTAACTAATATATATTTATTAAGTATGGATCGGATGTGACCATAACATAGCACTCCTCACAATCCCTCCTTGGTCACATTTGACCATACTTTGCCATTTCCCAAGCTCACCGAATAGGTGGGCCTCCATTTGACGGCTGAGTTGACCATCCCTAGGCTCCGCCACCACCAAACGGTATTTGCAAATGCCGTGAACAGCCAATGACAACCTCCAAATGAGAAGACCCTGACTACTGGTGGCCTAGGTTAGCATCTGTCCTTCTTGCTGCCACATGCCTCACATCAAATTGTAGTATTGTGTAGGTAATTTCACAAAATGCTAATTGCTCCAATATGATTTCGGTAATTCTACAAACACTAATTGTAACAATATTATTAAGGTAATTCTACAAAACACTAATAGCAACAATATTATTTTGGTAAGTCTACTAGACACTACTTGCAACAATATTAGTTAGGTAATCCTGCTAAAACACTACTTGCCAAAATACTTATTTAGGTAATTATACTAGTCACTAATTGCAACAATACTTATCGACAATATGCAAATGTAATAATGGGTGAGCAGCACTGTGAGCACTCAAGGCGTGGTGTAAGCTCCTTTCTCAACTTGCGCTAGAAGACAAAAGAGGCTCATGAGATGCATATTTACATATAAAGGTCATAAGTATTTTCCATACATGCCTTCACTATCTGGTATTGTCCATTTTCCACGATTATGCATATGCTAGTCAAAACACTGCCACATCTATCATAAACCTCCATCAGCATTTTACTTGTAGATTTCCTTTCTTTCTTGTTACAACTTCCTGTATCTTCGTGTGTAGTGAGATGCGTGAGTCCATGTTTGGCTTACCTTTTCACTTGAAAGTTCGTTGAGTAATCAGTAATACCTGGAAGAGTCTTCTCCAGGGCTCCCCTCCGCCAGAACACCTTGTTGGCCCCTCAGCTGGTGGGGGTCAGGTCTGGTTGTGGCCCCATACGGAGGTCCTGGGGGTCTTCCTCCCTGAGTTCGCTGTTAATTATGATGGCCTGGGTGAGGGGTGAGGCTTCACAGCATTTCTTTAGACAAATGGAAATGAGAATCTTAATCAGAAATACTCCAAAAATCACCACCACGATGATTAGAAGCGCTGACCCTATCAAGTGCAGTAACCAACCTCCCCAGCCCTGAATTATGGATCTCCACCACTCATAGCCCCCCTCGCGATCCATTCGTCCGCTAGTGAGGGCGTTTGCAACTTTTTGTAGTCGGGCCACCGCCCGGTTAGTTATGTTATTAGGATCCGGAATCCAAACGCAACATTCTCCTTTAATCATCCTGCACACCCCTCCTTGCTCTGCCAGAAGCATATCTAAAGCTACTCTATTCTGCATTACCATGGTACGCATTGATACTAACATATCCGACAATTCCGTATAGTAAGCCATGGATACATTGGCTACATATTCCAAGGCTAGCGAAAGTTTATCTATCCTATCGCTATTCATAACCATACCGGCTCCTGGAAATAAAAACCCAATAGTCTTCTCCCACCATGTTCCCGTCAACGGTCCTAAGCGCTCTGCTACACCGACCCATCCCTTTTCAGTCCAAAGTTTTGGAAGTGCTGCGCCGGTACCGTTGGGGCGGGGAGGTTTGATGGAAAGTGGTCTTTATTCTGCCATCCGGAAATACTGAGGCTAAATAACAGCTTCCTGCCCATCCTTTTGGTAAGTAGGGGTAAGCCTTGTCCCCATACACCAGGGAGATGCCTTTTGGTGGGATTATCCCATTGTGGTGAAGCTCTATCGTTATTGTGAACATCACCTGTTCCCTGGTATGGCGATCTAGATTTGTGGCTGTTACTGTTTGCTCACGCTGGGTCGGCACGGGGAGGGAAAATTCGCAAGAGGACTGTCCCATGGGGTTAGCCCCCTTTCCTGTGAAACATACTGATCCTGTGGTGTCCTCCACCCAGAGAGGCGACGGGACCAGGTTCGTATTGGCCCCTGGATTCTTAGGTGCAAAAACCCATCTTGTGTGGTTGCCGTCTGCTATAGCTGCCAGGCCCTCCACCGGATTGCTGAGATGTTCGAAGAAAGTCAACGGTAATACTGCTAAGTGGAGGCCACTCAAAGACCCTATAGGCAGTTCCATACAAACCCAACAGTCACTACGATTTTGGATGTTGGCTATCTCGGTAGCTAAAGCCTCAAAGGTGTTTGGAGGTTTTACCGGAGATTCCTTGCTGCGCACCACAAAGGACATTATGGCGCTTTCATGATGTCCCTTGTTTGGCCGTACGATTGAACAAGTATAATCCAGACGGGTATTATCGGGGACCAGTGGGATTCGAGTAATTAAAGATGCATGTTGACCCCATGCGAAACCCGCTTTTCTGCCATGTCCCCGGTGTTTTTTTATTGTTGATCTTACCTGCCAAGCTACTCCGAATCTTTTCACTATTGCTGTGTCCTCCTTGAGAGTTTCCTTATAAGACCAATTAACTATTCTTATCTCTTTGTTCCGTTCCACCAGATCATAAGTTCCATGGGCTTGAATGCATGGCAACTCTATGAGTTGTTGTGGTTGGATGAGTTGTGGGATTATCCCCTGGTCTCCCACATCCCTTTGGGGAACGAGGAACGAAAAAGTCTTACCCTCTCCTTTTGAAAATACTGTTGCGAATTCGCGCCCGCCGGCGTGCGAACGGCCACGTAACTCGAATCGCGGCACATCGCCCACCGGATGGACAATTCTGTCGTGACCCTCTCGGACTAACGCCGGGAGCTAGTCACGGGTGGGCCTTTCAGCCTCACCACGATTGTGCCAATCAGCCACCCGCGTGGGATAGGGTTGTTTGTCAAACTCGACCTACCTAAGTACCCACGTGGAGGGTAGACCGGGCGATCGCACCTTGCCGCAGGTCGACCCCGGACACGGGCCGCTTAAGCGACCCGTTCCGTACTATCGGGATAACCGAGCGGTGTTATCGTCGGCCTCGACGGTTCCGATTAATTATCGGGCGTATTAAGCCCACTACCAACCCTTTACGTGAAGCAAGATGGAGATTCAATTAAAGAAAAGACGAAGCAAAACGGGAAAACAGTTCAACATGATGTACATTTATTCCGCGGCACACGGAGAGCACACATATACAATTAAACAGGATGCACATAAAGCAATTGCAACAAAAGAAACACAACAATGCAGATCTACAACCGACTACGCGTACACACGGCAACACTTACACAGTTTTACTTTACCAGACTGGCGCCACACACACACACGTTTACACAGAAACAAAAGAAAAGGGCCAGACAAAGACAAAGTCAAAGACAAAGGGGCAGACGGGGCCTGGGGGCCAATATTTGCGCGGGATCTGAAAGAGCGGTCAGGTCCGCGAGACCAGGTGGATCCTACCCGTGTCTTTGTGATGAGCCGCAAATGTGGCAGCGCGGCGGTGCCCCGACTTCGTACTCCTTCGCGGGTTTCGTTGGCACTGCTTGGAGTGGGGTGGGAACAAGGCCCCCTTTTCGCACTATCTCAGCGCGGGGGAAAAAGGGGGGGGGAATTGTTGATGCTCTGGGGAAAGAGGATAGCTGGCTTGCTTGGGTCCCGTGACGAGCGATTCCACCGCGACCTCGTCGCCGACCGCCGTCTTTCTTGCCTCGGACCCGAGCTCCTCGGTCTCCTCCCCAATTCTCCTCAGCCAACTGCAGCAAACCACCTGTACGCCCTCGCCTCCCGACTCCACTCCACGCTCCAACCCGACTCTGCCCAAAACACTCTCCGCCCTTCCAAGGCCGACTCTGCCCAAACCGACTCTGCCGAGACCGACTCGACCCAAACCGACTCTGCCGAGACCGACTCGACCCAAACCGACTCTGCCAAAACCGACTCGACCAAGGCCGACTCTGCCTTTTCTGCCACTCTCCGCTCTTCTAAAACCGCCTCGACCCAAACCGACTCGACACAAACCGACTCGACACAAACCGACTCGACCAAAACCGACTCGACCAAAACCGACTCGACCAAAACCGACTCGACCAAAACCGACTCGACCAAAACCGACTCGACCAAAACTGACTCGACCAAAACTGACTCGATCCAAATTCGCCCCGCGCTCGGCGCTTTATAGGCCGGCAGCAGAACCCATATGCAAATTTCTGGATCAGAACGAGCTCGGGGGTGGAGCCACGCTCGCCCATTGGACGGAGAAAAAGGGGCGTGAGTCTCCCCTGATCCTCGAATTTGCATATCTCGATTCTACACCGACGCGCCTGGAGGCGGGGCCAAACCGCCCCACGCTTGCTGATTGGACGGATCAGAAGTGGGCGTGTAGCATTCCTGATCCGAATTCTCCTCGGAAAGGCTGCATTTTGCACTCGCGGCTCGACGCGCGTCCCGTACGAGCCCAGGACAGCCTGACGCTCGGTGCTCCCAGGTGGTGCGGGAATGGCCGCAGAAGGAGAGAGGTGAGGGTGGTGGAGGGTTTATGGTGGTGGTTTATGGCCATGGTGCCGTTTGGAATGGCGGTGATGCGATGTTTGCAGGAGCGAGTTGTGAAGGTAAAGATCGTGGCTGTTGGCATTGTTGTTGTTGTTGTTGTTGTTGTGAAGTGGCGTTGTGGTTGGTGGTTGTTGTGTGATGGCGGTTGAGACGTGGTTGGTTCAAAATAAAGATAGAACAGAAAAACGACTATCTCAAAGTGTCGCAGCCCGAATGAATCACATTTATTCCCTCAAAACAACGGGTTTGGGGCTGACTACACATGTACTTACAGAGATATCTCACCTACGGGACCTGAATGGTGGTTTGCGAATTTCCACAACCGCAACAATACCTTTACGTTATCTCGCTCTGGATTATGTGTTTTTCCAAAGGCTGCGTATTTATCTTCTGCCGTTCTTTCTTCATCCGCTTCCCTCCTATGCCGTTGCTGTGTTGCTCCTAGTTCCTTTCCGTTCCCTCCTTTACCGCGGAGGTGTGTACGGTGTCTTCAGCTTGAGTGTGTTAGTTCGTTGCCTAGTGACAGGCCCCAGCTGCAAAGGAGTAGTGTCAGTGCCAGGAGACGCATGTTGGATCGTCAAGGGTTCTGCCTCTGGCCCCGGTGCTCCAAGGTCTCTGTTCCTTGGACCTCCCGGTTCCACGTTTGGCAGGATGTCTGAGTCCTCCTGCGATGGGTCTCTCACCACTCTGTCTTTTTGTCTTCCCGGGCCGGCTCCTTCCTGGTTCGGTGGCGGTGTAGGGTATCCCTGATGAGGTATGTCTTCCCACTCGTCGTTGTCCTCACTGTCCTGGTGAGACGCTGAATCGGACACTGTCAGATCCTCTGTTGGGGGTCTTTCCACCGGCTCGTCGCTATCTTCTTCCAGGTCACTTTGTTCAGGCTCTGTGTTCTCCGGGGCGGGTTCTCCTGTCCTGGTTCTCCTTCCGCCGCCACTGGTGCGATGTTGGCGGGAACGTGCGGTGGGTGATGTGGTATCAATTCCTCCACCTCGTCATCCTCTTCACTATCTCTGAAGAAAACTGAATCTGCAACGGGAGGGTCGACTTCTCCTGGGGAATAAACTTCCTCCAAATCTTGGGTGTCTCTCACCGCTTCGTGTGCTATTTTACAGTGCGAGTGGTGTATCCATGCACTCTTACCTCCCACTTTGACGGCGGAGGGCGTTGTCAAAAGTACAGTGTAAGGTCCCGTCCACTTTGGTTGTAGGGCATTTTTCTTCAGGAACTCTTTCACCCAAACCCGATCGACGGGTTGAAAATCATGTAAAGGGCCTCCGGAAGGTATCGGTAGTACTTCCTGTACCTGTGAGTGAAAATTCCTGATGGTAGCAGTTAGCGCCTTACAATAATTCATCATCCCGTCACTCATACAAGACACATCCCATTCTCCCATATCCGGGGGGAGCCGAGGCCGGTAGCTGCATTGGGCGTCCTGTTATTATTTCGTGGGGCGAGAGCCCCCTTGTGGCATTGTCTGTTGCTCACATTTTCATGAGCGCTATGGGAAGCGTGTCTGGCCAGGGCAGTTGTTGGCCCTCACACAGATTTGCAAGTGTCAGTTTTAAGGTTTGGTTCTCCCTTTCCACTGCTCCTGCCGACTGAGGATGGTACGGGCAATGTATTTTCTGTTTAATGCTCAAGCCCTTGGCTACATTCACCATTACCTTTGCCGTGAACAATCCTCCTTGATCCGACGACAATCGTGTTGGAATCCCAAATCGTGGAATTACTTCCTGTAAAAGCAGCCTAGCTACTGTTTCAGCTTCCTGGTTGGTGGTGGCGAAAGCCTCCACCCATTTTGAAAACACATCTACGATTACCAACACATACTTGTGGTGTTTATATGCGGGCAAACTTATGAAATCCATCTGCAAGTGTTGAAAAGGTCCAGACGGGGGCGGGTGTGCTCCCCGTTTCTTGGTGGCATGCTTTCTATTATGTTTACCACAGGTCGCACAATTGCTTACCATCTCTGCCGCCGCTTTCGTCACACCTGGAGCATTCCAGGTTTGACGAATAATTTCCGATACCCCTTTAGCGGCCATATGTCCCTGCGCATGGGCAGTTAATACTAGCCACGGTAGCAATTTCTGAGGCACGAATGGTCGACTCTGTTCATCCACCCACACTCCCTGTGTGTTTTGTTGTGCACCCTCCTTCACCCACCATGATTCCTGCTCTTCCATTGGTGCGGAGGCTTGCAAATCCTTGAGTTGTTCCTGTGTTCGGGGAACATCCACCATTTGTTCCACGTAGATGCCGGCGGATGGTTGCGGGTTAGATTCTTCTTCATCGAGCACTGCTTTTGCCGCCAAGTCCGCTCGATTATTGCCTTTCGAAACATCGTCTGTCCCTCCTGTGTGGGCTTTGCATTTAATCACCGCAATCTGCTGTGGCTCTTGCGCCGCTTGTATCAACTCTTTAATCAGCTCCCCATGTTTGTTAACTTTTCCGGCAGACGTTTTAAAACCCCTCAAGGCCCATATGGCAGCGGAGTCATGTAAAATGCCCCAGCACTATCTGGAATCTGTATATATGTTCAATGTTTTACCGGCTCCCACTTCACATCCACGTATTAGTGCTTTCAATTCGTCTTGTTGCGCTGAAATCCTTTTGGTAACAATTCCTTCCATATGGTGGCATTAGCGGTACATACTGCAAGACTAGCAATGATTTCCCCCCAGCGATTCTTCCTTGCTGCTCTATCTACAAACAGTTCTAACTCTGCGTTCGCTATTGGGGCTTTCTGCAGATCGCATCTGGCCTTCATTTCTTCCACCAGCACTCGTTCACACACATGTGGCTCTCCCTCGCCACCTGTTGGCAGTCGGCAGGCTGGATTCAATGGCAAACATCTTTCGATCGTAATGTTAGTTGCTTGCAAGAGTACCAGATCATGTTGAACTGCCCGTGCCGCCGATATATGTTGTGTTTTGTTTTGCAGTATCTGTGCCGACACATCATGCGGAACTTTCACTGTCAGTGGGGAGCCCAAAACCAAAGTTGCTGTTGCGGTCACAGCATATTGTGCCGCGGCCACCGCCCGCAAACACCCGGGATAGGTGGCGGCGACCGGGTCCAAGTGACAACTGTAGTACGCAATTGGTCTATTTTTCCCTCCGTGTTCTTGTGTCAGCACTGCTTGGGCGAACCCTCCTCTTTCGTGGACAAATAAAGTGAATTGTAGATCATAGTTCGGTAACCCCAAATGCAGGTGCTGAGGCCAAAGCCTGTTTCAGTGTCTCAAAATCTTTTTCCGCGTTGTCCGTCCAAGAGATCTTATCCCCCTTCGCTTCCTTTACCATGTTGTACAGTGATCGTGCCTGAACTGCGTAGTCGAATATCCATTGCCGGCAGTACCCTGTCATCCCAAGGAATCGGTGAAGTTCCCGCAATGTAGTTGGTTTCGGGTGTCCCAGGATTGTTTCCACTCGCTCGTCTCCCAAACTCCTCTGTCCTTGTTCCAGTACGTGTCCCAGGTACATTACCATTGTTTGTGCGAACTGCAATTTCTCCTTGCTGACCTAGTGACCCTTCTGAGCGAGCGCCTGTAACATCGCCACCGTGTCTGTTTCGCATTTCCTCTGGTCGTCTGAGCAGATCAATAAATCGTCAACATACTGGATCATCACTGAACCTTCCGGAAGCTCTATGTTCTCCAAATCTTTCTTCAAGGCCTGCGAAAAGAGTGTTGGACTATCGCAAAATCCTTGTGGAAGTACCGTCCAGGTGTATTGTTGTCCCGCGTAGCTAAAGGCGAATAAGTATTGTGATTCCTCTGCCAGGGGAATAGAAAAATACGCCGAGCATAAATCGACCACGGAGAAATATGTTGCGCTCGATGGCACCCCTGCCAGCACCGTGACAGGGTGCAGCACTACAGGAAAAGTCGATTTCACACATTTATTCACGGCCCGCAAATCTTGCACGAATCTCCACTTATTTCCACCGGGCTTCTTAACCGGGAGGATAGGCGTATTGCATGGGCTCTTTGTAGGTATTATCACTCCTTGCTCCCGCAATGATGCTAGCACCGGTACGATTCCCTCGATTGCCTCCTTTCGCAACGGATATTAGCTCACTCGAGGCAGGGGTATCCCCTCTTTTACCTGAATGGACACAGGCGTTTCATCCAGCACCCTCCCCACATCATTTGGATGTCCTGTCCACAATCTGTCTGGTACTTCCTGTAATCTTTCCTCGGTCCCCGCTCGTCAGTCTGTCTGGCGGTGGGGCTTTTCGCTGTTCATCTCATGCCTTTCCAATACGCAGGTCAAAATCTTATCAGGTAAGCATACTTTCCATCCATCCCCGCGTCTCATTGCGTGTAAGGTGTTCCGAGCCTCGTTACCCCTTTCTGTTGGTTCTGGGGCGCATCTCAATCGTGTAGTCATTTTCCCCAATTCTCCTGCGCTGTGTTCTTTGCTTACTGCCATGGAGATGTGTGGTGTAAGTCCTTCTCTATGCTTCATTAGTTCGCATTCTTCGGCAGCTAGTTCCACCTCCACCGCTGCTCCTTCCTTTCCGATCCATAAATTGGTTGTCATCAGTGTGCGCTTAGCAGTGTAATATCTATGCACTTTGGCTGAGTATTCAAAATCCTGCCCTGTTTCATCGTAGTAGACGGTACATTGCAAAGTCAATTCCACTTCATCCAAATCAATGTCGTTGCTAAGCAACCATTCCTCTACATCTCGCAATCTTGTTGCATTTTCCCAATCCCTACCCAGCTGGTTTCTACCCTCCTGAGACACAATTCGCAACCAATACACCACTGGTTCGAGTTCATTCATCATGAGGGTCATTACTTCTTCTTGTAATGCTCACGGGGAATCTCTGAAAACTTCGTCTTTGTTACATGTTCTGGTACATCCCATTCTACACAACAAATCTCTACCCAACAGATTCAGCGGAGTGTGTTAAGCGATCGAAAATGCATGTTCTCCTTTCAGGGGGCCTACTTCAATTCGTAATTTATCTGAAATCGGGATATCTTCTCTCCATCCCGAGACCCCCATTACTCTTACTGAGTTGCCGGAAAGAGGCAGGTTCTTTACCTCTCCTTGTTTTAGTGTCGACCGTGTGGCCCCCGTGTCTACTAGAAATGTTACCTGTTTTCCTTCTAGGTTAACCGTTGTGGTCAATTCTCTCACGTTCCTCGTTTCCCTTTGCGGAGCCACTACGGTATCCTTATGTCAATAGTTCTTCTCCCGTCTCTCCTCTCCCCCAGGAGGCGCGGTTGGTCTTTCCTGGTTTGGTGGCAGCTGTTGGTCCCAATTCCTTTGTCTGGGTGCAGCTTGGCACTCCTTGCTCCAGTGTCCTGATTGTCTGCACGTATAACATTCTCCTGCCCTCTGCGGGCCATTATTCTGTTCCACGGTCTTCGTTGATCCTGTCCCCTCTCCTTCCTTGGTTCCCAGTCCGGGTTATCCCTGCGGGGTCTCCGTTCCTGGTCTTCATACTGGCGGTCCTTTCTCCTCAGATTCTTCATTACTAGGGCTCTCTCGGTTCTTTTCCCTCTCCTGTCTTCTTCTTTTAAAGTCTGCCATGCTTGCCTTGCTCTTTCATGTGGAATGGTGGATTCCACGTTTTTCCAATCTGGAGTTGCTTTTACTTCCCTCCTTACTTCGTCGCACAACCCTTCCACAAACGAATTGTTTAGGAATTGTCTGGGCACTACTCTCATCTCCTCATATCCTGAGTGTAGTTCAATTTCTTCATACAATCGTGCTTTGTACGCGCTAGGTGGTTCCTTTATATCCTGTACAACCTCTGCGATTGCCTGCCAATCCACCACTCTCGGGGCCATGTCGGTTGCTAATTGATCCATTAATGCAGTTACTCTTGTCCTATATGCTGTCTGTGCTACTCGCTCATCTTCATTGAGGTCGGGTCGGTTCAAAGTATTGTCCACCTCGTTCTCCGGTTTTACTCCCCATTCCACTGAGCGGGCCCCCCAAACCGAGCTGGGTAGCACAGCCGTGCACATGAATCCGATATCTGTTCTAGTTGCCCCATGCATTTTTATCTGGTCATGCAGTATTTTAATTGCTTTTCTTGGATTAGATTTTAAGCATTCGTCCATACTTGCTTTTACTCCCCTAATGTCTTGGGGTGTCCATGATCTCCAGACCCAATCGTTGTGCACCACTTGCACCATGGGGAACTGCTTAATGTCAGTCCCTCCCATCGCTCCTTCCTCCTCCAGAACGGGGTAAATTCCTTTTGTTATCCCAGGTCGTATGGTTATTTTCCCGTCTATGTTATCGTTCTTTTCTGCTAGCTGTGCTAGTGCTTGTTTCAATTGCTCCTGTCTCGCTTCCTCTTGTGTCATTCGTTGGTTCAAAATTTCCTTGAGACCGACACGCGTATTTTCTGTCTGAGCTTGTGCCTCCGTTAACCAAGCGGCTAGCGCCCTCCAGTGTTTCTCTCTCTGTCTCGGGCCTCCCGCTTTGCCCTCTGTCAGCACCGTGCTAACTGTGTGCAATACTTTTGGATCGAAGGATCTGGCCAACGGGAAGGGATCCTTTCTTCCCGCCGTCCAGTTCACCCAATCTTGCACTCCCTCTACTTTATCCATTCCGTGTTTTTCCCCCACAATTTTCAATGGTGTTCCTCTTGGTAACTCTTGAGATTTAACAGAGCTATTTCCCATATTTATGTTCTTAGCTTTTTCCACCGCCTTATAGCTTAAAAAAACGTTTTTCCTTTTATTGCACGGAACCGGGGTCCCGTTCTTATCAACAGCCTTTAAGCCTCCTTACAGGACTTTAACCTATTAGTCTTCCTTCACACAACACCTCAGAAAACAAGATTTTACTCTGCTTCTCTTTATTTTACATGGATATTTGTTATCCTCTTCATACAACAACCTTCACGTGGCCGTACTCTCCTACCACAGAATACAGGACTCGAACCTGCAACTCCATATCTATTATCCTCTTCACACAACAACACAAATTTCAAAGATTTCAAGTGGCCGTACTCCCCTACCACAGAGCATAAGACTTTAACTTGTCTCTCCTTATTTCACTTGGATATCCTTATCCACCACCTTTCCCGGTCAACAAACACAGCCTCACAGCCCCTTGCAATCAATCAATAAAACCTCATTTGATTCTCCTCATATATGACCATTATTAGTTCGTCACCTCAGCAAAAACCTGAAGCTACATTCAAAGGAACTTTCTCCGCTGGGTGTACAGTTCTTACCTAAACTAGGGCTTATCCTTTGCAGGTGCCCAACGTGTTGCGCATCACGTACCTTTGAACTGAGACCCTTGTAAGTGCTGTACACCAAGCGGCGCTCCTCCGGTCCACAGCCCCAGAGTCTTGTGAGGTCCCGTTCTGGGGTGCCAACTGTGAAGACTCCGTTCCCCGGCCAGGTATTAAGAGAGTCAACAGAAGAGGATTCACCAAAATGCAGCTTTATTGAAGGACCACACGCCAGCCAGCGGAGTTGGTGTTGGCAGCTCAACCAACAGTGGAGAGCTCCCAAAACCACACTGAGTTTTACATTCAAAAACTCTCCCTTATATACAATCTATCTCTAATTCCAATCTATTTCTGGTTATACTTTAACCCAAGTTGGTGTGACAAGAGCTCATTTTTCAGGGCCTCACAGTCGTCCCTTTCCCACGTACAAAACGTTATTATCACTGTGGGATGGTTGCAGGACAGACAGAAATCCCTTTTAAGTTCACATTAATCTAAAGAGAAAGACAGGTCTGGCTTTGATATCACAGTGAGAGCCCAGCCCTAGTCACAGTGAATGAACCCAGCTTTATTAGTTTCTCAGAAGTGGAATGTGGGTTGTGCAGTCAGGTGCAGCCCTGTGCCAATGATGGACTGCTGACAGCATTTACAGGCTATGACCATTTGAACCTAAACAAAGGCCCAAGAGTGGAATGCTTTAACACAGCCTGCGTCTTTAGAGGGCATCGGGTGGATTGACTTGCTGGGACACCGTGCCACTAAATGACAGGGAGTTAAACCAAAGCATTTACAGAGCATTGTAAAAGTGGGTTCGAATCCCTACATCTAACTAATATATATGTATCAAGTATGGATCGGATGTGACCATAACATAGCACTCCTCACAGTTGATAGGTCCAAGCACAGGCTCTGGTCTCCAGCTCACCTTTCCTCAAGCTGGAAGCCTTCAATAAAGACCCAACGGGGTCCATTTCCTTGGGTGTGTGTCTGTGTGTGGGCCCGTCTTCAAGTAGAATTGTTGAAGTGCCTTGTACATACCTGCATTGCTTTTAGTCGGTTTAACCCTGCTCTCTGTGTCCCCCTCCCTTATAAATAAACCCCTGTTAAATGTACCAGCTCATTTTCTGTCCTTTCTATCATTGGTTTTCCGTGCTGCGAACAGGAATTAGGACGCCTCATTGCTGCCATAATCGTGCAATCGGTCCGGCGCGGCTTTGGTAACTTCCGCTCGGTTACGCTGGATCCGAGTCGGTGATAGCGACTCCATTCGGACAAAGTCGGCCGAGGGGGTGGTTTCTCCGGTAGTTAGACGGCATGAGTACTTAGGTAAATTGGAGTTAGACAAGTGGACCCTACCTCACGCTGTCCAAATATTGGCGACCACGGTCCCCTCAGTGCCCGTGACCTTTCGGAGTTGTCCGAGAGTCACGACCAAAATTCCGGGTGTTCGGAGGAAATGACTTTACTGCTCCACCTAGTGGTCGTTTATCGCCACCGAACTCCGGCCCACAACAATATATCGGTTTCGCCCTATCGCTCAATGGTGAAGAATCACTTTAAAAAATTCTAGTCGTCGAATCCGGATCCGGATCTTCACCAAAATTGAATCAATTCTTCATAGTCACAAACTCAACATTTCCACCAAGTTTAATTCGAATTCATCCACAACTTTTTGAGATATCGTGCGACATATCGTTTTTGGCCCCATATCTTAATGGTGAAGAATCACTTAAAAATTCTTGTTGTCTGATCCAGATCCGAATCTTCACCAAAATCTAATCAGTTTATCCTTGTCATACACCGAACCTGTCCACAAAATTTCGTCCGGATCCGACCACAACTTTTTGAGATATCCTGTACACAAACGGACAGACAGACAGACAAACAGACAGAAAGGGGTGAAAACACAACCACCTTCACCTTCAGTGGCAGAGGTAAAGAATTGCTTAATTGTGTAAAACAAAGAAAACTAGAACTGCCACTTTATAACTGCTGGCAGTGATGACCGGGTACCCGTAAAAACGATAGGATGAGCGGTTCCGGAGAAAACGATATTTAATGTTTTTCTTGAATCCGACGTGGCTGCCGAACTGTGTGACCTATCGGTTAGAAATTAACAAACTTATATTCACCGCTCGGGTGCGATACGTACGTGAAGTTTCCCCTCGGACTGACCGGCCATTCTGGAGAAGAAGATGTTTGGGGGTTTTAGGGTAAATTCGACATGGCCACCAAACCGTGTGACCTATCGATTAGAAATTAAAAAACTTGTGAAAGGATGTCTTGGGGAAAGTGTGCGTGAATTTTTGCCTCGATCTGTCTGGCTGTTGTGGAGAAGAAGATTAAATTTTTTTATTAATTTTCAATCCAAGAGGGCTGACGAACCATGTGACCTATGACATCACAAATTTATATTCTGCTTCAAACCGTGTGTTGGAAAACGTCTGTCAAGTTTAGTGTTAATCGGAAAAGGTGTGTTTTTCTATCCAAGATGGCCGCCACACAATGTGACGACGTCATAATTTCTAGCATGTCTTATTTTAGCACTTCATTATTTACTCTTCTTCATTTTTTACTCTTATTCTTCATTTTTTTACTCTTCTTCTTCATTGTTTTACTCTTCTTCATTTTTACTCTTCTTCTTCTTCTTCATTATTTACTCTTCTTCATTTTTTACTCTTCTTCTCCTTCTTCATTTTTTACTCTTCTTCTTCATTATTATTTACTCTTCTTCATTATTTACTCTTCTTCATTATTTACTCTTCTTCTTCATTTTTCTCTTCAATTTTTACTCTACTCCTTCTTCTTCTTCTTCATTTTTACTCTTCTTCTTCTTCATTTTCACTCTTCTTCTTCTTCTTCTTCATTTTTCTACTCTTCTTCTTCATTTTTCTACTCTTCTTCATTTTTTTACTCTTCTTCTTTATTTTTTATTTTCTTCATTTTTTTACTCTTCTTCTTCATTATTTTTTACTCGTCTTCTTCATTATTTTTTTACTCGTCTTCATTTTTTACTCTTCTTCTTCATTTTTCTCTTCAATTTTTACTCTACTTCTTCTTCTTCTTCTTCATTTTTACTCTTCTTCTTCTTCATTTTCACTCTTCTTCTTCTTCTTCTTCTTCTTCTTCTTCATTTTTCTACTCTTCTTCTTCATTTTTTACTCTTCTTCATTTTTTTACTCTTCTTTATTTTATTACTCTTCTTCATTTTATTACTCTTCTTCATCATTTTATTTCTCTTCTTCCTCATTTTATTACTCTTCTTCTCCATTTTATTACTCTTCTTCCTCATTTTATTACTCTTCTTCTTCATTTTATTACTCTTCTTTTTATTTCTCTTCTTCCTCATTTTATTACTCTTCTTCATCATTTTATTTCTCTTCTTCCTCATTTTATTACTCTTCTTCCTCATTTTATTACTCTTCTTCTTCGTTTTATTACTCTTCTTCTTCGTTTTATTTCTCTTCTTCCTCATTTTATTACTCTTCTTCTTCATTTTATTACTCTTCTTCTTCATTATTTACTCTTCTAAATTAAAATTAAGAGAGCTCGGCGTTGTTGTTGTTGTTGTTGTTGTTGTTGTTGTTATTGTTGTTGTTGTTGTTCTTCTTCTTCTGGTGAAGACAGATCCTTTAGGACTCGACTATTTCATCTACAGGATCCGTATCTCCTTTAATACTAAACACTTGTACACATCCTCGCATTGAGGGTGCCTTTTGAGAGCATCTATCATGAACTTTTAAATATATTTGGACATTTGCTTTAAAGTTTCGAAAAGTTCACGTTACTATTTAAAGAAAATTCAATTTAATGTGTTGTAATTTCGTAAATACACTTTTCTTGTCATGAACGACGCTCGTCCATGACTGGTCTCGCTATTGGCTCCGTCAAGGCATGTGATGAAATATCGGAAGTTGTTTTTTTTTTCTTCTTCTTCTTAAGTTCTTGTTCTTCTTCTTCTGGTGAAGACAAAACCTTTAGGACGCGGCTCTTGGACACATTTGTCCTTGTTAACATATGTGCAGGCATGGGGCTAGATTATAGTAGCCAAGTCTTGCTTCGATAGGTTATGTGGTTCCAGAGAAAGCATTATTTAATATAATTCTTGAGTCCAACATGGCTGCCAAACCATGTGACCTATCAATTAGAAATTAACAAACTTGTGAAAGGATGTCTTGCGGAATGTTTGTGTGAATTTTTGCCTCAATCTGTCTGGCTGTTCTGGAGAAGAAGATTTTTAAAATTTATTAATTTTCAATCCAAGATGGCAGATGAACAATGTGATCTATGACATCATAAATTTAAATTCTGCTTCCAATCGTGTAGTGGAACACGTTTGTGAAGTTTCGTCTTTATCGGACAAAGTGCGTTATTCTATCCAAGACGTTCGCCAAACCATGTGACATGTGACGTCATAATTTTTAACGTGCATGCAAGCATGGGGGTAGATTATATTGGCCAAGTTTCGCTTCGATAGCTTATGTGGTTCCAGAGAAAACATAATTTAATATAATTCTTGAATCCAACATGGCCACCAAACCATGTGACCTATCAATTAGAAATTAACAAAGTTATATTCACTACTCGTGTGCACTACCCAGACCGCGGCCCTTGATACAACATGAGATACATGAGATGACAAAAATTTTATATTCTGCTTTCAACTGTGTCGTGGAATATGTCTGTGAAGTTTCGTGTTAATCGGAAAAGGTGCGTTTTTCTATCCAAGATGGCCGCCCAACTATGTGACTTGTGATGTCATAATTTATACCGTGTATGCAGACATCATGGGGGATGACAGTTGCAAATTTTCGCTTCGATAGGTTAAGTCGTTCCAGAGAAAACATTATTTAATATTTTTCTTAAATCCAACATGGCCGCCAAACCATGTGACTTGTGACGGAATAATTTTTACCATGTATGCAGAATTGATGGAAGATGGCATTTGCGAATTTTCGCTTCGATAGGTTAAGCGGTTCCAGAGAAAACATTATTTAATATTTTTCTTAAATCCAACATGGCTGCCAAACGATGTGACCTATCAATTAGAAATTAACGAAGTTATATTCACCACTCGTGTGCACTACCCAGACCTTGGCCCTTGATACAACATGCGATACATGAGATGACAAAAAAATTTAGATCTGCTTTCAACTGTGTCGTGGAACATTTCTGTGAAGTTTCGTGTTAATCGGAAAAGGTTCGTTTTTCTATCCAAGATGGCCGCCCAACTATATGACTTGTGACGTCATAATTTCTATCATGTATGCAGACATCATGGGGGATGACAGTTGCAAATTTTCGCTTCGATAGGTTAAGCGGTTCCAGAGAAAACATTATTTAATATTTTTCTTAAATCCAACATGGCTGCCAAACGATGTGACCTATCAATTACAAATTAACAAACTTGTATTCCCTACTCATGTGCAATACGTGTGTGAAGTTTCCCCTTGATCAGATCAGCCGTTCTGGAGAAGATGTTTGAAGGTTTTAGGGTAAATTCAAGATGGCCGCCAAACCATGTGACCGATCAAGAAGAAATTAACAAACTTGAGAAAGCACCACATGGGGAATATATGTGTAAAGTTTCGTCTCAATCTGTCTTGCCGTTCTGGAGAAGAAGATTTTTAAAATTTATTCATTTTCAATCCAAGATGGCTGCCAAACCATGTGACCTATAACATCATAAATTTATATTCAGCTTCCCATCGGGGACCCGAACAAGTGTGTGAAGTTTCGTATAAATTGGATAAGGTCAGTTTTTCTATCCAAGATGGCCGCCAAACCATGTGACTTGTGACGTCATAATTTTTACTATGAATGCAGACATCATGGAGGATGATAGTTGCAAATTTTCGCTTCGATAGGTTATGTGATTCCAGAGAAAACATTATTTAATATTTTTCATGAATCCAACATGGCTGTCAAACCATGTGACATCAATTAGAAATTAACAAACTTATATTCCCTACTCGTGGCCAATAGGTTTGTGAAGTTTCCCCTTGATCGGACGAGCCGTTCTGGAGAAGATGTTTGAAGGTTTTGGGTAAATTCAAGATGGCCGCCAAACCGTATGACCGATCAATAAGAAATTAACAAACTTGGTAAAGGACCTCATGGGGAATGTGTGTGTAAAGTTTCGCCTCGATCTGTTTAGCCATTCTGGAGAAGAAGATTTTTTAAAAAAAATCCCAAAACAAGATGGCTGCCGAACCAAGTGACCTATGACATCATAATATATTTTTTCTACGGTCAATTGTTGTGCAGATGAGGCTCAAGAAATTTCAGATTTTTCCTATGCAGCGTTGTACCTAACGAATTTTGACCGGCACACCTCTTGACCGATGACCTCACGAAAAATCACCCATGTTCCCCTTGAGGAGCTTATTCAAATGTATGAAGCGAAAACATTTTTACCTGAGAAAGTTTCAGAGATACAGAGGTCCAAAGTTTTTCGGTTTTTTCAAGATGGCGCCCATACCACGTGACCTATGACGTCACAATTACCACTTAAGTTTGCTATCAAAAAAGATACGTACTATGGTGAAAATTTCGTGTCGATCGGACTTACCGTTCCTGAGAAAATGATTTTTAAAGCGAAAGAACCCGCAAAATTGCCGGCGGAAAAATATAAATGATAAAAAATAAAAAGTAAGGAAATAAACAGAAGAAAAACAATAGGGTTCCCTGTCAGAATGACAGGGTACCCTAACTAGAACGGGCACTCGTAGAGAGCATATACCTTCGCCGCTTCTACTGTTTTGTTCTTGGCATAAGAGTGTGGGGAACAGAACAAGGAGCATTTTGGTGCTGATTTCATACGAATCGGATAAGAATTGACTGCGTTATGATAAAAATACGCACATCTGCAAGGTCGTGACCCCCCTGACCTTTGACCCCCAACCGCGAGTAAGGGCAATTACGTCATTGTGTCAAGTTGCATATCACAAGATTGGGCATTAAATTCTGAACATTTTGGCATTAGTTTCATGCAAATTGGATAAAAATTGACCGCAATATGATAAAAAGACGATTTTGACTTTTTCATGACCTTGACCTTTGACCCAATTGCTCCCAAAATCTAATCAAATGGTCCTTGGCTAATAACCAATCATCCCACCAAATTTCATGCAATTTGGTTTAATACTTTTTAATTTATGCGAATAACAAACAAATAAATAATCATTGGCATCTCCCACAAACATATTTTGGTACTGATTATAATGCCAGGATTTGGGACATTTTCTTTTAAAAACAAGGGTAATGACGTAATTGTGTTATGTCACCCATCACAAGATTGGGCAATGAATTCTGAACATTTTGGCATCGGTTGCATGCCAATAAGATCAAAATTGACCGCGCTATGGTAAAAATACGAATTTGACCTTTCCGTGACCTTGACCTTTGACCCGATCGCTCCCAAAATCTAATCAAATGTTCCTTGGATAATAACCCATCATCCCACCAAATTCTAAGCGATTTGGTTTAATACTTTCTGAGTTATGCGAATAACAAACAAACACACACGCACACACACATATTCACAAATAAATAAATAAATAAATACACAGCGACCAACACATAACCTTTCGCAGAATGCGAAGGTAATAAGACATAGCCATTAGCATGGCTGCTGAGAGACGAATGGAACACTAATCTCTATGAAGGCTAATGTTGGACTGCATTTGGCAGACAACATAAACAATGGGTTTAAACAACTTTGTTTTGATAAAATGTTGCTTTCAATGAGAAAATGCAAAACATCAGTATAAAATGTGAAACATGCTGTTATCAACTTATAATTGATGAGTTTGTTTGTCTCCATGGGGAATGGGGTAAATGTCAGGTCAGGCCAGATTAGGTCTGTGACTTGCTACAGGTATCATGTAAACCTGTACTAACCTTTTCCATGGTCGGGTTGTCGGCGACTAAACCGTCTCCCCCACCAGGTTTTTTGGTGAGGATGGTGTTTGCATATGGACACCCAGCAGGATTAAAAACAAAACCTGTCAAAGGGCGGAGGAGTTCCTTGTGAGCAAACAGCCATCCATATTTAGTGCCCAACTGTGTCTGCGGACGTCCTCCTGCAGTTGGGTTACTTCTTATTAGGAGGTTGGTAGCAGAATTTGCACTCCGGCCACCGTAAAACCCTTCATTCCGCAAAATACGAAAACGCAAAGAAGTCTGAAAACCCACTCCGTGGGAGTACCTCCTGTGCAGCTTCCCTTCGCAAGGCAGCTCACCGGATGACGGGATTGGGGCAAAGCCTTCAGGACCCACAACCTTTGAGGACAAGAGGGAAACTACGGGGTAAAATTCCCCAGTCAGATTGCGGGAGAGTGTGTCGGAGTGGTGTTGAGGTATCATCCAGCAGAGGGCGGTCTCCTTCGGTTAACCTGAGGCGGTCCCTTCGGGTGGTTGCCTGGAATGTCCTTTCCAGAAGAGAGGATGATCACCTGACTCTGTTATCATCTGAGCTCAAGCGTTTGGACATCGGTATTGCAGCGCTCTCTGAGGTTCGGGCACCGGATTGCGGCGAGATCATGGTGTGTGGTTTCACCTACTATTGGTCTGGTCACTATAATGGTCATCATGCCCAAGGAGTTGCTGTAGCTGTGTCCAATAAGCTGACTCCAATGATAATTGAGGTAACACCGATCAGCGAGCATATTATGAGACAAAGGATTTGGCACTCCTTAGGTGTCATTTCCCTGGTCTCTGTTTATGCTCCGACTGAGGCGAGTGATCTCCCGTGAAGGATGCATTCTATGCCACGCTCGAGTCTGTCGTTGATCAGTGCCCCAGACAAGATACACTTCTAGTCTTGGGGGGATTTCAATGCATCGACTGGAACTGATAGGGATGGTTACGAGACATGTGTTGGTCCCCATGGGTCAGGAACTATGAACCAGAATAGCACTAAGTTCCTTGACTTTACAAGAAGTCATGGACTTGGGGTGGCTGGTTCATGGTTTCAGCGCCCACAAGCTCATCGCTGGACTTGGTATTCCAACGCTGGCGGTGTGGCAAACAATATTGACTATATCCTCGTTGATGGTTTCTGGAGGATGGTCCAGAACTGCAGGATCTACCAGAGTGCTCAGTTCCTCAATACTGACCACCGGCTTGTTGCAACAACTCTGAAGTTGCACCTTCAATCCAGGAGAATGGTACCATCCCAGCCTAGGCTGGACGTTTGCAAGCCCAAGGATGAGAGGGCAGCTGAGGAGTTTGCGAACAAGCTGAGTGGAGATTTGGGGTGTCTGGGTGCTTTGGGAGGTCCTGAAGAGTTGGGGAGTGCCTTCAAGATGACCGTCCTTGGTGTTGCCGGTGGACGTCTTGGAACTCACCGTAGGGCAAATAAGAATTTTGTCTCTTAAGGGACACTGGATACCATTGGCCAGAGTCACACGGCCAGGCTGAATGGCAGAGCTGAGCTGTTCAGGGAGCTGAGGCGTAAAACTGTACGTGCTCTATGGCTGGACAAGGAGGCCTATGTGCAAGGAATCTGTGAGGGCGTGGAGCATCACCTGTGGTCAAGTGATTCTCGTCCCGCTTACAGGGGAATTCGCGCATTGCGTTCATCAAAGCCCAACTCTTGGTGTACTGCAGTGAGAGCAGAGGGTGGATGGCTCTTGACAAAGGAGTCCGAAATGAAGGCCCGCTGGGCCGGTTACTTTGAGTGGTTGTACCAGGCTGATCCCCCAGCTGTGGAGTTGAACGTCAGGGGTGTTACAATCCCTGTTGCTGACCCTCCCATCAACTGTGGTCCACCTTCGCTTGTGGAAACACAGGCTCCGGTAAACCGGTTGAAATGGGATAAAGCTCCAGGGATCTGTGGCATCCATGCTGAACTCCTCAAGGCTGGTGGAAATGCTGCACTCGTGTCGTTGCATGCAGTTCTGTGCTCCGCCTGGAACACAGGCATCATCCCAACTGACTGGAAGAGGGGCCTTGTTGTCCCTCTCTGGAAAGGGAAGGGTGATCGCCAAGACTGCAACAACTACCAAGGGGTGACGCTGCTCTCAGTGCCAGGCAAGGTCTTTGCTCGGATAATTCTTGATAGCGTTCGCCACCATCTGCTTGAGCACCAGCTAGCAGAGCAGTCAGGCTTTACACCAAACAGGTCAACGATTGACCGTATCCTTGCTCTTCGGGTCCTCACCAAATGCAGACGAGAGTTTCGACAGGGTCTGCTTGCAGTCTATGTTGATCTCTGTAAAGCGTTCGATTCAGTGAATCGGGACGCCCTCGAGAGGATTCTTGGCCTTCGTGTAGTGCCACCAAAACTGATCGATCTGATGTCTGAACTCTTTTACTCAGAGTGCTGTGAGATGTGGTGGTACCATTTCTGACTTATTTCCAGTTGTTCCTGAAGTTCGTCAGGGGTGTGTTCTGGCCCCCACACCTTTTCAGCACTTGTATGGACTGGATTCTAGGGAGGTGTCAGATAGATCAAGCTGCGGTGCATCGTTTGGGAATGTCAAGATCTCTGACCTTCATTTCGCAGATGATGCAGTCATCTTTGCGGAGACTTTAGATGTCATTTTGAGGGCCCTCGAGGTGCTAAATGAGGAGTCGGAGCCGCTGGGATGACGGGTTTCCTGGGTCAAAACTAAGATCCAGGCTTTCAATGACATCTTGGATTCTGCTTTCCTGTCTGTGCCTCTTTGTGGTGAGGATGTTGAGGTTGTGGAGTGATTCACTTACCTCGGCAGTGATATTCATGTCTCTGCTGGCTGTGCATCAGAGGTCAACAGACGTCTGGTTGAACCTGGGGAATCATGGATTCACAGGATAATGGCGTGTGACGCTGCCGGTACCTGTGCGGGAGGACAAATGTCCGAGTCTTCAGGTCCTTGGTGCTTCCAGTCTTGCTTTATGGATGTGAGACTTGGACTCTGACCAAGGATCTGAGTCAGACACTTAATTCCTTTGGTACCAGGTCTCTTCGGAGAATCCTTGGCTATCGCTTGTCGGATTTTGTATCCAACCAGCGGTTGCTAAGAGAGACTCAAATGAGATTTGTTACCTGCATAGTCCGTGACCGTCAGCTGCGCCTGTGTGGACATCTGGCTCGTTTTGCTGACACTGATCCTCCTCACCAGATTCTCTCAGCGAGGGAGTCTCGTGAGTGGAGGAGGCCAATGGGCCGACCACGTGCCTCGTGGTTGCAGCAGATTGATCGGCATCTCAAGGAAATTGGGATGGGCTAGGTATCTGCCTGGGGGATGGCCAGACGGAGGCCCCTGGAGTACCGGCTGAAAGTGGATGCAGCGACGCGCTGCTCTGGCACATGCTCCCAATCCTGACCTGATCTGGGAATGGGGTGCGGCTGAGTTCTCAAGGAGCTAGCACTTTGTTAGAGCATCATAAAGGAATTCTTTCACATCTCAATTCAGTGGGTGGAACAGTTGATTGGTCCAGCAATCTTGTCAAATTCCCAGGGACCTGAAATCATGCTCCCAGCATGTCCTGTTATCAGGCTTACAACACCATGCTGTGAGGGTCCCCGCCAGCACACTCTTGTAATGCTCCCCACCAGCATGCTGTTGTAATTCTCCTCGCGAGCACACTGTTGTCACACTCTCAGTCAGGGCTCTATTGTCACGCTCCCAGCCAGGGCTCTGTTGTCACGCTCCCAGCCAGGGCTCTGTTGTCACGCTCCCAGCCAGGGCTCTGTTGTCACGCTCCCAGCCAGGGCCCTGTTGTCACGCTCCCAGCCAGGGCTCTGTTGTCACGCTCCCGGCCAGGGCTCTGTCATCACGTTCCCAGCCAGGGCCCTGTCATCACGTTCCCAGCCAGGGCCCTGTCATCACGCTCAAGGCTCGGGCTCTGTCGTTATGCTCCCTGCCAGGGCGCTGTCGTCACGCTCCTGGCCAGGGCTCCGTCATCATGCGCCAGGACAGGGCGCTGTCGTCATGCTCCTGGCCAGGGCTCTGTCGTCACGCTCAAGGCCAGGGCTCTGTCGTCACGCTCAAGGCCAGGGCTCTGTCGTCACGCTCAAGGCCAGGGCTCTGTCAATACCAACTTTGAAATGTAGTTTGTTCAAGAGAGATCATGGCTGATCAAGAGAGATCATGACCCAGGAATTTAAATGACTGAACTTCCTGAATAAGATTGTTAAGAAAGTTGGTAGGAGGTTTTGCCAGATGGTCCTTTTGGAAAGAGATAGCGAGTGTGAGATTTGTCTGGATTGAAATACATATTCCAAGTGTTTGACCAGCTTGTGATTTTTTTTTTAAGTCTTTAAAGAGGGAAGAGGCTGCAGCCTGCCTGTCTGAATGATGAGACATGTCATGGCAGAGTATGGAGTTCTCAGCAAATTAATGGATCAAGGCTATTTTCCAGAGTCACAAAGATCATTTATGAATATCAGGAATAGATCTGGGCCCAGAACACTGCCTTGGGGGGCACTCCAGCCTTGATGGGGAGAGGAGATGAAAGGATTCCATTGAGAGACGCACATTGCTACGAATCTACAAGAGTGGAGGAAGTCAGTAAGCCATGTGTGGAGTTGGCCTTGGATGCCTTAGGCAGAGAATTTGGAGAGTAAGACAGGATTCCAGATCACAGGCAGACAGATGGAGGTGAAAACACATCCATTGGTGGCGGAGGTAATTATATAGTATCCGGATCCGGATCTTCACCAAAATTTAATCGATTCGTCCTGTCCACCAAATTGGACCCAACCTGTCGACTAAATTTTGTCCAAATTCGTCCATAACGTTTTGAGATATCTTGCTGACAGACAGACAGGGGTGAAAACAGAACCTCCGTCCTACTTCTGTGGCAGAGGTAACGATACACTTCCAGCCATATTGGCTTTGAAGCCGAACGATCGGCCTTTCGATTGGCCTTTCGCTTGAATGGAATGACCTAATTACAGCATTTATGTAAATATTTTGTCTGTGCAAACAGATTGTTTGGTAATAATTTTTGCCCCAGGCCAAAAAAAAATAATCACGTGAGGGTGATTTTTCACACACAAGTTTTTAATTTTATTTCTTTTTAACTAACTCAGTATCTTGTACGTTGGTTAATGCTTTACTTATTCTTTGTTCACCATTGTTTTTGTTCAGCATGTGCAACTTCTAGCCCAGATGTATCTCCTTGTGGCTTGGCACCCTAAGCTGCACGATGAAGCTGAGTTGGCCAAGACCTTTTTGGTATGTTTGATCTTCCACCCCTTCCCCTCCCCCTCCCTCATGTTTGTTTCTGAACTTATATTTTTGACACTTGTATTATTAGGCTACTGAAGGATACCCCCTCCTCCCCCCCATCCCCCCCATTGTTTCTGTACAGATTATTTGTGCACCGAAGGATTCCTTATTGTTTTTGTACCATTTTTTTTCTTCTTCTGTCGTAACTGTTTATTCGCTTTTAAGTTTGTTTTCTCCATAACCGATTGAGTGATCGACACAAAATTGTCAACGTTGGAGCACATAACCATTTATAATTGTTGAATGATAACTATGATGTCATAGGTCATGTGGTATGGCAGCCATGTTGGAAAAAAGGAAAAACTTTGGAAATTGCTCTGGAACTGCTCAACGAAAAAAATTGAATCTTGGCACAGATCCGGAACTCTGGATCGGAAATATTTGTTAACGATGATGTCATCAGTGCCTTAATGATAACGGCATAATCAGATACGTCCAATACTTTATCCGATCATTACAAACATTTTTGAGGGTCATCTATGTAAAAATTGGTCAAGAGAATTGAACTTGTGACGTCATCAATCATGTGGTGCGGCAACCATATTTTTTTGGAAAAAAAACCTTCAAAAAAAATTTCCCAAACGGCTGAACAGATCGAGGTGAAACTTTACAGGTATGATCGACTATCCATACGGAACAAAAAGTCCCCCAACTATGATGTCACCGATGACATGATTTGGCAGTAATATTGGATTTTAGCAAAAACCTTTAAAACCTTCTTCTCTCAAACCGGCAAACCAAATGACATAAAACTTTAACTGTCATGGACTACCCTTTGTGATATATAATTGATCCCTAAAATGTCATCGGCCATGTGGTCTGGCAGTCGTATTGGAATGAAGAAACGTCTTTTAAAAACTAGTTTTTCTGAAACTACTCAACTATCGATGCAAAACTTTACAAACATGATCCAATATCATTGCTGCACATGGTATGAAAACAATGACGTCATCAGTCATGTGGTTTGGCAGCCATATTGGACCGAAAAATGAACCTCATCCAATCAAAACGAAACTTCACAAACATGATCGGCCATGTAGTTAGATTTGGGGTTTACATTTTTGACATAATTGGTCACGTGGTCGGGCAGCCATATTAGATTGAAAAAAAACATCCTTGCAAAAAATTCTTCTCTGAAATCGCTTAACAGATCGACATGAAAGCATGATAAATATAGTTTGATAACTAAAAGGACAGAGATCACGTGATTGGGCAGCTATACTGGATCGAAGCTAAAACCTTTAAAAATCACCTTTTGTCAAACTGCTAAACCAATCGATGTGAAAGTTTACGTATATCATCGAGTACCCATGACACTAAAAGTAAAACTAAAACATCATCGGTTTTAAGTGGCTTCAGGGAAAATGATTTTTAAAGGTTTTCCTTCAATGAAATATGGCTGCCAAGCCATGTGACCTAAGATGTCATTGTGATCACACCTTTTTCACATGGGTATTGGATGATATATTTCAAGTTTCACATCAATCCGTGAAATTTTTCTAGAGAAAAACATTTTTCGACGTTTTCTGTCAATCCAGTATGGCTGCCAAACCGTTTTAATTATGATGTCATACTCATCCAACTTTATTCCTCGTGGCTCGCAGTTTTGTAAGCACCCACGTAGAAATGACTGCTAGCAGTTATAAGTGGCAGTTCTTGGGATGGATCAGCCATGAGAAATATAGTTTTATAAATATGAGAAAATAGGACGGTGGCGTCACTGCAACGGGTGGTGTGGGACTGCATCATCATTGGAACGGGTGGCGTAGGATGGCGTCGTCGGTGGCACGGGCGGCATTCGGTACCCGGCATAACTGCTCGCAGTTATAAGTGGCACGTCTCATTATAATTATTTTTCCACCGCACTTTTGCATGTTTATTCCCTTTTAAATTTGTATTCTCTGCAACCGCTTGAGTGATCACCCCAAAACTTTCAACATCGGAGCGTCTTCTTTTGGAGAATTTTTTAAAAGATAAAGGTGATGGCATAGATTACTGGTATAGTATGGCAGCCATTTGGAAAAAAAAGTTAAAATTTTGAGCATCTTGGAAACCACTGAATGAAAAAAAAATTGAAACTTGGCATATGTCAGGAATGCACCATGAGGAACATTGGTGTCTTCATGATGACATCATAGTTGGATGCGTCGAACACTTGATTCGATAATTTACAAATTTTTGAAGGACGACAAATAAATTCATCAAATAAATTAAATATATGACGTTATCGGTGATTTGGTATGACAGCCATATTTTTTTTGAAACAAATAAAATAACACACTTCCAAAATTTTATTTTCCGAAATAAAATTGACGCAAAACTTTACAGGTATGATCGACTAACCATGTGTAATAAATTTTGATCACTATGATGTTATTGATGATGTAGTTTGGCAACCATATTGGATTTTAGTGAAGACCTTCAAAGACCATTTGTCACTCAGGTCAGGCCAGATTAGATCTGTGACTTGCTACAGGTATCATGTAAACCTGTACTAACCTGTTCCATGGTCGGGTTGTCGGCGACTAAACCGTCTCCCCCACCAGGTTTTTGGTGAGGAGAGTGTTTGGATATGGACACCCAGCAAGATTATAAACAAGACCTGACAAAGGGCAGAGGAGCTCCTTGTGAGCCAACGGACATCCATATCTAGTACCCAACTGTGTTGGCGGACGTCCTCCTGCAGTTGGGTTACTTCTTATTAGGAGGTTGGTGGCAGAATTTGCACTCTGGCCACCGTAAAACCCTTTATTCCGTGAAACACAAAAACGCAAAGAAATCTGAAAACCCACTCCGTGGGAGTACCTCCTGTGCAGCTTCCGTTCACAGGGCAGCTCACTGGATGTCGGGATTGGGGTAAAGCCTTCGGGACCCCCAATCTTTGATGACAAGAGGGAAAACACGGGGTAACATTCCCGGGTCAGATTGCAGGAGAGTGTGTCGAAGTGGTGCTGAGGTGTCGTCCACCAGACGGCGGTCTCCTTGAGTTAACCTGAGGTGGTCCCTTTGGGTGGTTGCCTGGAATGTCATATCCCAATGAGAGGATGATCACTTGTCTCTGTTATCATCTGATCAGAAACGTTTGGACATCGGTATTGCAGCACTCTCTGAGGTTCGGAGACTGGATTGCGGCAAGATCATGGTGGGTCTTGGGATGGATCAACATGTGGATTGTGCCTTAATGATAACGGCATAATCATATAGGAACCAGGTCCACACCTACTATTGGTCTGGTCGCTCTGATGGTCACCATTCCCAAGAAGTTGCTGTAGCTGTGTCCAATAAGCTGACTCCAATGATAATTGAGGTAACACCGGTCAACGAGCGTATTATGAGATTAAGGATTCCTCACTCCTTAGGTGTCATTTCCCTGATCTCTTTTTATGCTCTGACTGAGGCGAGTGATCTCACTGTGAAGGATGCATTGTACGCCACGCTCGAGTCTGTGGTTGATCAGTGCCCCAGATGAGATACACTTCTCGTCTTGGGGGATTTCGATGCATCGACTGGAACTGATAGGGATGGTTATGAGACGTGTGTTGGTCCCCATGGGTCAGGAACTATGAACCAGAATAGCACTAAGTTCCTTGACTTTGTAAGAAGTCATGGACTTAGGGTGGCTGGTTCATGGTTTCAGCACCCAGAAGCGAATCGCTGGACTTGATATTCCAACGCTGGTGGTGTGGCAAAGGAGATGGACCATGTCCTCGTTGATGGTTTCTGGAGGATGATCCAGAACTGCAGGATCTACCGGAGTGCTCAGTTCCTCAATACTGACCACTAGCTTGTTGTAGCAACTCTGAAGTTGCACCTCAAATCCAGGAGAATTGTACCATCCCAGCCTAGGCTGGATGTTTGCAAGCTCAAGGATGAGAGGGTATCTGTGGATTTTGCGAGCAGGCTGAGTAGAGATTTGGGGGGTCTGGGTGCTTTGGGAGGTCCTGAAGAGTTGTGGAGTGCCTTCAAGACCACCGTCCTTGATTTTGCTGGTGGATGTCTTGGAACTCACCGTAGGGCAAAGAAGAATTTTGTCTCAAGGAACACTGGATACCATTGACCAGAGTCCAAGGGCCAGGCTGAATGGCAGAGCTGAGGTGTAAAACTGTACGTGCGCTAAGGGTGGACAAGGAGACCTATGTGCGAGGAATCTGTAACGGGGTAGAGCATCACCTGTGGTCAAGTGATTCTCGTCCTGCTTACAGGGGAATTCGCGCATTGTGTTCATCCTAGCCCATCCCTCGGTGTACTGCAGTTGGAGCAGCGGGTGGTAGGCTCTTGACAGAGGAGTCCGAAGTGAAGGCCTGCTGGGCCGGTTACTTTGAGCGATTGTACCAGGCTGATCCACCAGCTGTCGAGTTGGACGTCAGGGGTGTTACAATCCCTGTTGCTGACCCTCCAATCAACTGTGCACCACCTTCGCTTGTGGAAACACAGGCTGCGGTGAACCGGTTGAAATGGGGTAAAGCTCCAGGGATCTGTGGCATCCATTCTGAACTTCTCAAGGCTGGTGGAAATGCTGCACTCGTGTCGTTGCATGGAGTTCTGTGCTCTGCCTGGGACACAGGCATCATCCCAACTGACTGGAAGAGGGGCCTTGTTGTCCCTCTCTGGAAAGGGAAGGTTGATTGCCAAGACTGAAACAACTACCGAGGGGTGACGCTGCTCTCAGTGCCTGGCAAGGTCTTTGCTCGGATAATTCTTGATAGGATTCGCCACCATCTGCTTGAGCACCAGCGACCAGAGCAGTCAGGCTTTACACCAAATCGGTCAACGATTGTCTGTATCCTTGCTCTTCAGGTCCTCACCGAACGCAGACGAGAGTTTCGGCAGGGGCTGCTTGCAGCCTATGTTCCTCTCTGTAAAGCATTTGATTCAGTGAATCGGGATGCCCTCTGGAGGATTCTAGGTCTTCGTGGGGTGCCACCAAAACTGATCGATCTGATGTCTGAACTCTATTCTGGTACTGAGAGTGCTGTGAGATGTGGTGGTACCATTTCTGGCTTATTTCCAGTTGTTACTAGAGTTCCTCAGGGGTGTGTACTGCCCCCCACACTTTTCAGAACTTGTATGGACTGTATTCTAGCGAGGATGTCAGAGAGATCAAGCTGCAGTGCATCGTTTGGGAATGTCAAGATCTCTGACCTTGATTTCACAGATGATGCAGTCATCTTCGCAGAGACTTTAGATATCCTTTCGGGGGCCCTCGAGGTGCTGAATGAGGAGTCGGAGCCACTGGGATTACAGGTTTCCTGGCTCAAAACTAAGATCCAGGCTTTCAATGACATCTTGGATGCTGCTGTCCTGTCTGTGCTTGTTTGTGGTGAGCATGTTGAGGTCGTGGAGAGATTCACTTACCTTAGCAGTGATATTCATGTCTCTGCTCGCTGTGAGTCAGAGGTCAATAGATGTCTGGGTCGGGCCTGGGGAGTCATGGATTCACTGGATAATGGGGTGTGGTGCTGCCGGTACCTGTGCGTGAGGACGAAAGTCTGAGTCTTCAGGTCCTTGGTGCTTCCAGTCTTGCTTTATGGATGCGAGACTTTGACTTTGACCAAGCATCTGAGATGGAGACTGAATTCCTTTGGTACCAGGTCTTTTCGGAGAATCCTTGGCTATCGCTGGTCGGACTTTGTGTCTAACGAGCTGTTGCTGGGAGAGACTCAAATGAGATTTGTTACCTGCATAGTCCGTGAGCGTCAGCTGCGGCTGTATGGACATGTTGCTCGTTTTCCTGACCCTGATCCTGCTCACCAGATTCTCTCACCGAGGGAGTCTCCTTAGTGGATGAAGCCAACGGGCTGACCACGTGCCTCGTGGTTGCAGTAGGTTGATCGGCATCTCAAGGAGGTGGGGATGGTCCAGGCATCCGCCTGGGGGATGGCCAGACAGAGGTCCAGCGGAAAGTGGACGCAGCGACGCCCTGTTCTGGCACATGCTCCCATTCCTGACCTGACCTGACCTTCAAAAACCCTTCTCAAACCACCCAACCAATTTTCACGAAACCTTACGCATATCATCGCCTAGCTTTGGGGGATAAAGTTTGATAACCAAAGCGTCATCAGTCACGTGGTGTGGCAGCCATTTTGGATTGAAGGGAAATCTAAAAAAAAAATTATCCGAAACCGCTGGACCGATCGATGCCAGACTTCACATATATGATCAACTTCCATGGGGCATATAATATGATAATGATGACAACATCAGGCATGTAGTCTGGCAGCCATCCTGGAAAAAAAATAAACCTTATCCAATCAATTTTAAACTATATATATATATATATATATATATATATATATATATATATATATATATATATATATATATATATGTGTGTATATGTGTGTGATCAACTCCCTGGTGTGAGTCGGGTTTTAAATTTATCACATCATCGGTCACATGGTGTGGAATCCATTTTTGACTGAAAAAACAAACTCTTTAAAAATTATTATCTCCGAAACCGTTAACAGATTGATGCGAAACTTCATATATATGATTGATTAGCTATGATAAATTTCGTTTAATAACTAAAATGTCTTACCTCACTTGGTCAGGCAGCTAAATTGGATTGAAGCTAAAACCTTTAAAATTTTTCTTATGTCACACCGCTGAAGTAATCGATGCAAAACTTTTGGGATATCATCGAGTAGCCATGGGGATAAATGTTTGATAACTAAAACATCATCTGTTAAGTGGTTTCAGAGAAAATGATTTGAAAATATTTTCCTTCCATCTAATATGGCTGCCATACCATGTGAACTCTGATGTCATACATTTCAAACTTTGTTTTTTGTGGCTCCAGTTTTGTAAGCGCCCATGTAGAAATCACTGATAATAAACTGTTATAAGCAGGAGTTCTTTTGGATTGATTCGCCATGAGAAATATAGTTTGATTAAAAATTACGAAATAGGATGAGGTCGTCATCAGGACTAGTGGCGTGGGATGGCATTGACATTGGCACGGGCGTCGTTATATTGGCACCCAGCATAACTGCTCGCTGTTATAAGTGGCCATTCCAGTGAGTACTATTATTCCTATTGCTGTTATATCTTAATTTGCGTTGAGGATAATTTGGCGTGTCGAATGCTGGTAGCCAGTTTAATTTCATCATCGTTTTTTGTTGCTTTTACAATTTGTTACCAATTTTTAATTTTGTGTGTGTGTGCTATGTTGAGGAAATCTGCTTAGTGGCAGATTTCTGCCATGTATGGAGGTACTTTTTTTCTTAATCTGCTCAATGGCAGGACTGTCTGCTATTTCTGGCCAAAAAAAGGAAGCATTTTCATACATGGCAGACTTCTGACAATTTTGTAGATTCAAACATTTTTGTCTCGATATTGGTCAATTATAGCAACTGATGTAAACTGAAATTTTTCTGTAGGAAGAGCTATCACGCTTTGCAAAAGTTTCACAAATGTCATACGAGAGCAAAGTGCCGGAGTTCAGGACAACTTTCCAGGCCTGTAACCTTGAGGAGGCTGTCTCATTGTTGAGAAATTACACGGTGGAGCTTCAGAAAACTGAATACAATGCTTGCACGGGATACAGCTTCCGTAAACTAGGTATGTTTTGCTGTTAATTTGCCTCATGTTTCAGAATTACAGTACAGGCAACGCTTCATATTCACGAGTTCTGCATTTGTGAGTTTCACCAATTCGTGAAATGGTAAATGCATATGGATTCCACATTCGTGACCCATGTACAGTATTTGTGGGTTTGTGAGCCCCCATCACCCTGTCTCCATGTCGCCTCCCACCCACCCACCCAACCACCAACACCTGAGACATTGGGGGTGGATGTGGGGGGAGAGTGCGCAGATAGATGTTAATACTTACAGAGCTGTATTTGGTTCCCAAACCGCAAACACCTTGCTGTGCCACTCTACTCTCTATCATTATTGTTTAATCACTGTTACTCATGACCTCTAAACATAAAATGAGTGGGGAAAGTTGAGTCTGCTGGAAAGTGGCAGAAGAAAGTGAATATTTTGAGCAAAAAAGTAAATGTGTTAGACAGGCCGACTACAGGTGCAAGTGCTTCCTCAGTGGGCATGAATCATCTTTTTGATGAATCATCCATCTCCATCCTCATCATATCATCATCATCATCATCATCATCATCATCATACCTCAATAAAAATGCACTGTTCTGTATACTGTACTGTAATTTCTTAATTTTTAATCATTGTTCTTAAACAATTACCATTCCCCCCCCCCCCTTACGTTCAGTCTAACTCGGGAACCTAACCCCCTTTTTCCCATTAAACCAAGGTATCCGTGATCGTGAAATCTACATTCATGAGGTTTTCCAGGAACATAACCCTTGCAAATATGGAGGGTCGTGTGTATTTGATATCTTATTGTCTCTTCTAATTAAAATGGCGAACTTTGTCTGAACTATGTGAGGTGAGTATAGTGCACACACACCAAGACCTCAGGTGGGTTTGTGCTTATGTTCTACAATGACAAATCCACTGCATTAAACCTGCTGATATGGGTCCAACAGCAAGGTTGTAGCGAATTTAACTACTGGTCTGAATGCCATGATTTGATTGAGACAGTTTCCAAAGTACTTTTTAAAATACGAATATCAAGTCTTGTGGAAGAGAAAGACGACTGAATCCTGTAGGTAACAAACTGACAGCCTGCCAAAAAAGGGAATGGGTGAAGATGGGATACTCATACATACAATGGTATTTATTATTTTCCTTACTAGTACACCCACTCCCGGCGGGAGCTGCAGGACGGGTCATGTTATCATCCTCTCTGGGGTATATAGATGGCAGTAGATCTCGGGTCATGTCAGTTACCAAGTTTCTTGAAGAGCACTCGCCAAGTGGCTTAAACCAGTGGTTCCCAACCTTTTTCTGATCGAGTACCACTTGGAGGTCCCATACCGTCGCCACGTATCACCTGGTTCCAGAAAAACTCAATTCGATAAGATATCAATTTATTCACAAGTAGAACACACAAATGAACTAACTGTCAACAAAGAACAAAATTTAATGCGAGGGCTGCATCTATTTCTTCTCCACCAACTGGTCGATGCGGGGAATAACTTTGCTCACAGCACATCGGAAATGCCCGGGCGCAGCAAGACGGTTCCGGCTCTTTGACTTGATGGTCATCATGGCTGAGAACCCCTGCTCACACTCCCACATAGAGGGGAAAATCAGGAGCTGGGGAACAGCGTGATGAGCTAGTGTCGGGTACGAGGAGGCCATGGTCACCCAGAAGTTCATAGGAGATCATTCCTTGTGCTTCGTCTTTGCTGTCTCGTCAGCCTGGATATCTATGAGCTCCTCTTGTTCCCCGGTTCCGACAGGCAGATCGCCTGGTTCAACGGAAAATGGATTGGTGATGCAGGCACAACATGTAATGTCTGGGAAGTAATGCATCAACTCAGTCTTGAGCAGTGAGAGGTGACGGACGATTTCTTGGGAAAATTCATCATTGGGCTCGCTCTCAAGGGTAGTCAGGAGTTCGAACATTCCGTAGCGTTTGCTCTCCACGTTCTTGATCCAGAGGTCCAACTTCCGGACAAATGCTCCCAGCTTCGAGATGAAGTCTGAGACAGTGCAGTTGGACCCTTGGAACGACATGTTTAAGTGGTTGAAGACCCCAAAAATGTCCGACAGGTAGGCCAACCTTGAGATAAACTCCTCGTCCTCCAGATCTTTTTGAAAATCGTGTTCTTTCTCCGTGAAGAATATGAGGAGTTCATCCCTCAGTTCAAAGAGACGCCTCGTCGTATTCCCCCAGGAGAGCCAGCGAACCTCTGTGTGGTAGAGGAGACAGGTGTGGTCGGAGCTGAGATCTTCACAGAGCAGTTTGAACAGCCGAGTATTCAGGGCGGATGTTTTGACGAAATTAACTATTTTGATTAATCGGTTCAAGCATGATAACAAATTCGGAGGGAGTACCTTCGTGCTAAGGGCGAATCTGTGTATGAAACAATGGACACCGGTGGCGTTTGGTGACACAGCTTTCACATGGGCTTGAAACCCTGACTTTCGACCGAGCATAGAAGGAGCAACATCTGTCGTGCATCCGACCAACTTTCCCCAATCCAGTTCATTATGCTTGAAGAAATTATCCAAAAGGTTGAAAACATCCTTTCCTTTCGTTGTACTGGATAGCTCCTGGCTCAGCAGCAGCTCAGACTTCGCATTATTATTCTGTGTGAAGCGAACGTAGATAAGTAGTTGACAGCAGTTTTTTTTTTATTTTTTTTAAATCTTTTTATATTTTTTTATTTTTATTTTTTTAAAGGTTGAGCCCGAAAGTGCTCGCGATCAAACCTGGAAGGCCCTTGCGTACCACTAGTGGTACGCGTACCACAGGTTGGGAACCACTGGCTTAAACATTCAAGCAAGTACTCCATTCAAAACCGTTGATAAGGAACGGCTGGCTTGGCAAGCACTAGCTAGCTGCTCGATAACTAAACACTCCCCGGGTTTCCTCCCTTTTAGTTTAGTGTTTAGTCGCGACTAAAAAAAGTAATCATACGTGTTTGTGATTTAGAATACTTTTTACTTCTGGAAAGGGTTTTCTACGAAACGCCATCATAAGCTATTTATATATTGTTGCAAATTCGTGCCCGCCGGCGTGCAAACGGCCGCGTCACTCGAATCGCGACCGCGTCGCCCACCGGACGGACAATTCAGTCGTGACCCTCTCGGAACAACGCCGGGAGCTAGTCACGGGTGGGGGTTTAACCCCACCACGACCGTCCAATTGTCCACCCGCGCAGGATAGGGTTGCTCGCCAAATTTGATCTACCTAAGTACCTGCGCGGATGGTCGACCGGGCGATCGTACCACGCCACAGGCCGACTCCGGACACGAACCGCTTAAGCAGTCCGTTCCGTGCTACAGTGATAACCAAGCGGTGTTATCGTCGGCCTCGACGATTCCGATTAATTACCGGGCGTATTAAGCCCACTACGAACCCTTTACGTGAAGCAGGATGGAGGATCAATAAAGAAAAGACTAAGCGAAACGGGAAAACAGTTTACACAAAGCACATTTATTACGTGACACACGGAAAGCACATATATACAGCCATACACAATCAAAAATGCACATATAGCAATTAAAACAAAAGCAACGACGACGCAGAGTTACTACAGACTACGCGCACACACGGCAACACTTATACAGTTCTACTTTACAGATGGCGCCAACACACATTTACTCAAAAGCAAAGGAAAGAAGCCACCCTCATAGACAAGGGGGCAGACGGGCCTGTAGGCCAATATGCGCGCGTGACCTGAAGCAGCGGCCAGGCCCGCGAGACCGGGGGGGGGGGGGTCCTACCCGCGTCCTCGTGACGCGTTGGTGGACGAGCCGCAGATGTGGCCTCGTCGCCGACCGCCGTCCTTCTCGACTCGGACCCGAGCTCCTTTGCCTCTTCCCGCAACTCTTCTCAGCCGACTCCAGAACCCAACTCTTTGCCACACCGATGACTTCGCCACCCGACTCCACTGACTTCGCCACCCGACTCGACTGACTTCATTCGCCTTGCGCTCGCCTTCTTATAGGCCGGCAGGAGCAGCTAATATACAAATATCCGGATCAGGATGACCTCGGGGGTGGAGCCACGCTCGCCCATTGGTCGGAGGAAAGGGGGCGTGAATCTCCCCTGATCCTAGAATTTGCATATATCGATTTCACACAGACGCGCCTGGAGGCGGGGCCAAGCCGCTCCGTGATTGCTTATTGGACGGAGGGGAAGTGGGCGTGTAGCTTTCTTGATCCGAATTTTCCTCAGAAAGGCCGCTATTTGCGCTCGCGGCTCGGTGGGTTCGGCACCAATCACCGAACGGGCCCGAGACAGCCCGACGCTCAGTGTTCACAGGTGGTGCGGGAATGGCCGTAGAAGGAGAGAGGTGAAGGTGGTGGAGGGTTTTCGGTGGTGGTTGATGGTTATGGTGCCGTTGGGAATGGCGGTGATGCGATTTTTGCAGGATTGAGTTGTGAAGGTAAAGGTCGTGACTGTTGGCGTTGTTGTTGTGTGATGGCGGTTGAGACGTGGTTGGTTCAAAATAAAGATAGAACAGAAAAACGGCTATCTCAAAGGATCGCAGCCCGAATGAATCACATAGATTCCCTCTATACAACGGGTTTGGGGCTAACTACACATGTACTTAGAGATATCTCACCTACGGGCCCTTCATGGTGTAATGCGAATTTCCACAGCCGTAACAATATGTTAACACGGAATTTGTTAAATGAGGAAAAACGCCTTGGGGTGGAGTGGGGATATTATTCGTATTAATATTGTTTTGTAATAACATTAATATTACATTGTTATCATTATATGCCTGGTGTTGCCTTAATGGCCAGAGTGGTGGGCTTGGGATCCTAGGATCCTGAGTTCGAATCCCCCTTGGCTGTTGAATTAATACCAGGTGGGGTTGACTCTGCCTGTCATCCTTCTGAGGTTGGCAAAATGAGTACCAGCTTGCTCAGTATCCTGCGTCGGAGTGGCGACCCGTCCAGGATTGTGCCCAATAGCCCAGGAGACTGCTTAGGCAGCACCAACACTCTGCACAAAGTATGGTCCCGATGGATGGATGGATGTATTATCATTATTGTTGATATTTCTTTTGTTATTAGAAGCGGCCTTGGAAAAACGCCACAAAAGCTGTCTTAATACAGATATACACCTCAACACGAAGTTCATTCAAGGCACAAATCCCCCTTGTTGGGGGTGGTGGGGGGTGAAAGGGAGAGGGGTGAAGTTAAATCACTACAACCTCCATTGTGTGCCCCTAGTTCCCCTGCCAGGTTTGGTTGTGATTTGGATAAGTCATCACTGAATGTATCGCAGTCAAAAAAGCAGTCAGACAGACAGACAGACAGACACAAAATTGCATATTTTAGTATGAAGTGTTAGACTGGAGGTTAATAAGTAAGATTGCTTTGGAACAAAGGGCTGTGGCAATGACTTGTGTTTACCTTCCAGGAAAAGCAGGGCCACTTGCTCATCGAACAGCCATGACGATTGCAAGCAGCAGCGTGTTCTTGTATTCAGAGCTGCTGCCCACTCGCATGCTTAAACCAGCTTCCAAGAGGCAAAAAGTACATTTTACCAAAGGCGAAGACAAGTGAGTTGAATGGTAGAACAGCTGGAGTTGAAGAATGCAGCCGTGTATAATTTTCCTGTGATTGGGGATTGAAAGCGATTCTACAACATGTTTTCCATTTGATAGAAACAGCATGTTTGTAATCTCTTTACCACCTTCTTAAATCTATAAATGATTTAATGCATGTCTTATGTCTGCAAAATGTTATGGCTATAAATCTATAAATGTCTTAATTGTGGAGGCGAGTATTGTTCTGTATCTGTGAACAGGTCGAACAGATTGAAGAATCATAAGTGCTATATATGGCTTTGCATAATGTTAACCTCTTTGCTTTCCACTTTGATCATCATTTTGTACATTCCATCCATTATTGAATGCCTATTGTTTGACTCGCCATTAACTTTTGTTTGCTTTTTAACTGTACTCATACACGTTGCTTCTTGTTACATGTAATTTGGTGACAGAAGTTGCACTGCTCAATTTTTCTTTAGAGTTATCTGCAGCTCATTGAAGAGCTTGTATAGGTAGCACATGTTAGACAAAGACATAATTAGACATTGTAGTTTGATTTGTTTATCCCACACTTCATTCATTCATTCCTCCTCCTATCATGTAAAACTTTCTTCCCAAATGTGCTATCATTTTCCTTCAGGCTTTCAAGTCGACTACCGAAATCCACCTCACTTTTTATACCCACTGAGAACCCGTCACTCTTTCACCTGCAACCTTTCTCATGCTTTGGTGTTTTCTCATCCCATTGTCAGGTCAGGCCAGATCAAATCTGTGACTTGCTACAGGTACCATGTAAACCTCTGCTTACCTGTTTCATGGTCTGGTTGGAGTGACTACACCATCTCCCCCACCAGGTTTCCTGATGAGAGGGTGTATGGATATGGACACCCAGCAGGATTGAAAATATAGCCTGTCGAAGAGTGAAGGAGTTCCTGTGAGCCAACGGCCATCCATATCTGGTGTTCAACTGAGTCTGTGGATGTCCTCCTACAGACCTACAGTGTACTGCCCCTCACACCTTTCAGCGCTTGTATGGACTGGATTCTGGAGAGGATGTCAGAAAGATCAAGCTGCGATGCATCATTTGGGAATGCCATGATCTCTGACCTTTATTTTGCAGATGATAGTCTATATCCTTATGGGGGCCCTCCAGGAACTGAATGAGGAGTCAGAGCTGCTCGGATTATGGACTTCCTGGGTCAAAACTAAGATCCAGGATTTCATTGACATCTTGGATGCTGCTATCTTGTCTGTTCCTGGTTATGGTGAGAATGTTGAGGTCACAGATTCACTTACCTTGGCAGTGATATTAATGTCTCCACATGTTGTGAGCCAGAGGTTGATGGACATCTGGGTCGGGCCTGGGGAGTCATGGATTCCCTGGATCATGGGGTGCAGTGCTGTCGGTACCTTTGCAAGAGGATGAAAGTCCGAGTCTTTAAATCCTTGGTGCTTCCAGTCTTGCTCTATGGATGTGAGACTAGGACTCCACTCTGAGATGGAGACTTAACTCCTTCGGTTCTAGGTCTCTTCGGAGTATCCTTGGCTATTGCTGGTCAGACTTTGTGTCAAACGAGCGTTTGCTGAGAGACACTCAGATGAGATTTGTTACCTATATAGTCTGTGAGTGTCAGCTGTGGCTGTGGGTGGAGGAGGCCAATGGGCCGACCACATGTGTCGTGGTTGCAGCAGCTTTATCAGCATCTCGAGGATATGGGAATAGGCCAGGCATCATTCTGCCTGAGGGATGGTCAGACGGAGGCCCCTGGAGTACCGGCGGAAAGTGGATGCAGCGACGCGCTGCTCCGGCGCATGCTGCCATACCTGACCTGACCTGTCCTGACATCCACATGTTACCCTTTTTCCCCACTTTTCTTTGTCCCATTTTCTCCTGGTATTCCAGGAGCCTTCAAACCTGTGTTAAAGATTACATGAGTTACGACATTCGGAGATGAGGGACTTTTACATAGCTCAACACAATATTTTAATCCCAGCATCATGTACAAAGTGCTGAAATGTGTTTTCTACAGGCTAAAACAGGGTAATTATTTAACACCTGAAATTAAGTAATGTTGTTTTAAATGTGTTTTTACCAGGCTTTTGTGGAACCATATTTTTCAAATCTGTGCAATGACTTACAACTTTGAATGGATGACAGAAGCAGAAGGGAAGAATTAAAACCTGGGAATGATCATCAGTTTTGTTATATTTTATTAATCACAATTTTTTTTTATGTTTGACATCAGATTGCAAACAGGAAGTAGACAATCACTTCAACTTTCGATTAATTTTGAAGTAACCATTCTGAATTGACATAATATTTCTCTTATTTTGCATGCAGTAATGAATAATTTTTAATACAAACAGGCTGTTTGACCTCATCTGACTGTGAATGCCTTTTGCACAATCCTTACAGCTGAGCCATATCTCTCAAGCAGGTAAAAGTACATCCAATTTTTAATCTGATTCTGTTTTTAATACTTTTCAGCTTGTTAGCTCTTGGTTTGAAGCATTTTGAAGGCAGCAGCAATCCTAAGTCACTCATCAGTCAGTATCTGATGTCCTTCAAGAGTCCACAGCAAATATACATCAGGATAAAGAATGCATTGGCGAGACAAGCTGAGGACAATGCCATTAAGGTAATGGAGTTTATTTCAATGACTTATAGGACCACCTAATATTACATACTCAATAAGGCTGTGTGTTTGTTCCTCCTCTTCACATTTTCCAGTTTGATTGAACTTTGCTGGGGCAGAAAGGATAACATTTCTGTAGTTACCAGCCAAAGTTTATCTTGCGTACATTTAGAAAGGAGAACTTGTACATTCCTTGGCTATCATTAAAATAGTAATTCATCGAAACATTTAATACTAAAACGGCACTTCGTTGAGCGCTCAGCCAGGCTGAACAGTTTACATTATCTGCATCCGGACCTTAACCAAAATCGAATCGGCTTGTTCTTGTCACCTTCCCAAATCATCCAGCAAGTTTTGTCATAATCCGTCCATAACTTTTTGAAATAGGCTATATATCATTTTGAACCTCATCTCTCAATGGTGATCAATCACTCAAAAAGTTCTCGTACCAGGATCCGGATTTTTACCAGAATCGAATCAATTCATCCTCGTCACACACCCAAACTGTCCACCAGGTTTTGTCTGACTCTGTCTCTAACCTTTTGAGATATCCTGCTCACAGTAAACAAACAAAAGCCTGACAGGGGTGAAAACATAACCTCTGTCCACCTTTGGTGGAAGAGGTAATAATTCAAATATTTGCAAAATGTCAGTCGTTATACTGCAAATGCAATTGGAAAGTGTTGAGTTGAATTTCTTTACACTTTGAAGTCTAAAAAATTGCCGTTGTTGGTTTTTGGAAGGTTTTTGTATTTAAATAGACCTTGTTAACCTCATTGGTGAAGCTAATTTTTTGATTCTGCTTGATAGTTGTACAAGAACACCAAGACACTCCCACCAATGCCCAAGCTGTGTAAAGACGTGCTTCCAGAGGACGCTATTGCTCCATTGCTCATGGATTCAAACCTTCTCCCAGATTGGCTTCAGGTAAAATAGATCTTGCTGAATGAAGATCAGGTTTCTGATGCACCTTCATGCACCATTAAACTTTATGTTTGTGTGTCTTGGCATACTCATTCATGGTCCCTGTAAATTACCGCAATGATATATTCTGTTACAGATCGACCGTAGCACAGAAATCTATCGTGTGCTACGGGGCTCTGGATATCCCAGCAATACTACATAATATGTGAATAATGCCCACATGCATTGCACTTCAATTTCCTCTTGATTCCTTTTCTGGGTGATTTTTAAATTAACTCGGAGCTGATACTCTCAGTCCCCTGCCTTTTGGGTGGTGTGAGTAAAGGTTCTGTGTAATATGAAAGCTAAATTTGAATGGTTTATGAAATATCGTGTGCACAAGCCAAGTTACCGAGATGGTTGCCATGGCAACATAATTCAGCCAGTCACCTCCGTGATCTAATTTGATTGAGATGATGTTATGTGGAATACTGTAGATATCTGCACTATGAAAGCTAACGGCTTTTGAAATATCCGAAGGGATTTCAACCTTCGGATATTCCACGTGGTCCAACACGTGGAACATATCTTTCAATCCAGACAAATCTCACACTCTCACTATGTCTCTTCGAAAGGACCGTTTACAAACCCCCCCCCCCCATCCACTTTCTCAACAATCCTCTGGAAGAAGTCTTTTCTTTCAAGCTTCTAGGTCTCACTATCTGCCATGACCTTTCCTGGGAAAGTCACATTTCCAACCTCGCCTCAAAAGCCAGTCGCCGACTGGGAATCCTGCGTCGTGCTAAGTCCTTCCTCGGCCCTCTTGAGCTCCTGACCACTTACAAAGCTTTTGTCCGTAGCCTGATGGAGTACTGCTCTCCCCTCTGGGCTGGTGCTCCTGCCTCCCACCTTTCTCGGCTTCACGCTGTCGAAACCAGGGCATTTAAGATCATCGGCATCTCCCGCAATGAAGCTGAGTCTTTGGGCCTCTCACTCAATCACCGCAGGTTGGTCGGTGGTCTTTCTGTCTTCTACCGACTCCTCTCCAGCCTTGCGCTCTCTCTGCGATTTGTCCCCACCACATTTCCACAGGGCGCTCAAGGTCCGCCAACAACCCCCTTTTGGTAAAACTACCAAAATCACGAATCACTGCTCATCTTCACTCTTTCATTCCTCTTTTTTCCCGCCTTTGGAATAAACTTCCTCACTCTATTCTTTCCCATTCTTCCCTCCAGGCTTTCAAAACAGCTGTTCACCACCACCTCTTATCTTCCCCCATCCAAATCCTCGATCTTTTCTACCCCCGATAATCCACCCAAGCCCACTTCCTTCATTTCTCCTGCTTTCCTTCCTGAAAGTCCCTGAAATGTCCATCTTCTCTTCGCCATGTTCCCCGTCCCATCCCCATCCCTCTCCCTTCCACAGTTCACCTAATGTGTCTGATCCCCACTGTTTTGTCCCTTCCACTCCCGCCCCTCTTGTCTCATGCCTCCTTGCTGTGAGTTGTGCGTTAGCTCTCATACGAGCCTCGACCAAGGTATACAAAAAAAAAACAAAAAAAAAACTAACTTGGCAAAATCATAGACTAATACAAAGATGACGATGAACTGCTCCATTATCATTATGGGTTCAAAAGATCAAAGGCTATGTGCCCTTTGAAAATCATTTTGCACACCATAACTCAAGTTAGAAGCATTTCATACTGTCTCTCTTACTACTCATCATGCTTTTTTTCTTTCATAGTCTCTCTATTTCGCTCTCTCGCTCTCTCATTTGACCTTTAATTGAGACCAACGTGTAGTGCTAACACCTCCGGAGGCATCGCCATCAATGGATCCGCAGCAAATTATATTTTCTAGTTTCACAATCTTTTGCTTGAGTTGGTGCTGCCTCAAGTATTTTTTGTTTTATTGCTTTTATTTACTTTTTGCAAAGGAGCAGAATGATAATCGTTTTTCTGTAAATAAATAAAAAATGTAAAAGTGAGAGTTCTATCATTGTAAAAAAAAAAAAATCTATTGCTCATTTTGAATAATAGTTTTTCCTCTGAAACTGAGGTTGAGGCAGAGACAAGTTGCTCGCTATCATGTGCAGTCTGTGGATGCTGGTTGCATCATTTTCTGGGGACGCAGCTGTGTCGCTGATGCAGTGCCCTCCATTACCAGTACTCATCTTGCTGACCTCGGAAAGATGACTTGCTGAGTCAACCCCACCTGGTATTAATTAAACGGTTGAGAGGGGCTTGAACTCAAGACCTTAAGATCTTAAGCCAGCCACCTTAACCTTTAAGCCAACACCAGGCTTTGAGACAAGTTACTGAGGCAGTGACACGCATTTATTTTACCAAAGAGATTTTGGTGCAAGAGAGTGTGCATGTGCATTCTCTTTTTGCCAAAAGGTTATAAAGCATGTACATTCCACTAACGTTTTTTTCCCCCTCCCTGTTTCTTAAGGATATTATTGAACGTGAATGCTCACAACTGAACCGCAAGATGATGGAAACAGCCAAGAGTGAGCTTCAAACGAAAGTTATTCAAGAAAGAAAATCCTTAGGGAGGCTTTGTCTTAAGACGCAGATATTTCCTGTTTCTGGAACACCTGTTCCTCAAGAAGAAAGCATTACTGTGTTGGGCCAGGTTCCAGTCGTAACTGCTGTTCCTCAAGTTATGCTGATTGACACCTTGCCCTCTTTGATTACAACTGGAGCTTCCGACCAATCAGAAAATGTGTCATCTCAGCAAACAGCGGAATGTAATGTCACTGGTGCTGTGCTACCGATAGTGGATTTGGGCCAGCAGGTTTTATGCTGCCTTGGCATAAAAAAACCCCTGAACAATGGTCCTTTACTCAGGGTAGGAGCAGTGCAAGAGGTCTTGCAGTCAGACAGTGCCCCTCAAAATAGCTCAATAGACCAATCTAACTGTAAAGTTGATGGCAACGTGCAATTGAGTCCTAAATCTGCTTTACTGAGTCCTTGCAATGTGGAGGGAGTCAGTTTTAGAGGGCAAGTTGATCTGTGTGAGTCTCCACAGCCACTTGATGAAACAACAAATAATAAAGCTGTCATTACATCAGACTTAAATTCACCAGCTGAGGAGCAATCTTTGCATTTCAAAGACAGCAGTGATGGCTATCCTGCTCCTGAGAACATCTGTGTTAATGTTGGTCATAATTATAGTCAAGAGGATTATGCAATAAACCACCAAATGTGCAAGGATATCTCTGAACATTCTGAACAAATCGAAATAAGCCAGTCAAATCCCATTATAGAAGATCAAGATGAGGAGCTAACACAAGAAGAATTTGAAGAGGAGGACGAAGAAGAGGAATCATCTGAATCTGCTTACTCAGCACTTTCTGTTCCAGAGTTGCAGGTAATTACGATTTACTTTTAGCTTTTAGCATCAGTTTAACTTCAATAATTATCAAGCATGAGCCTTGATTTTGTTTTTAAATTTTTTTTTTCTTACAATGCTTTCACCAATGCATGGCATATCTATAATTCATCCTGACTTTATCATGGTCCCTTTTTTGCCGTTGCTAATTTTCTGGGGAAATCGAGCACTTTTTGTACACGTTTATCTTGAAGTGCTTCATAATCTATTTTGAGATTTTCTTTCTTCTCATTTCCTTACATTATTGTTTTTCACTCGTGAATGCACACTTGAACTCGACTATTAAAGAGTGTTACATCAACAGCGTCGCATTCCTCATTGATCAGGAATGGACTTCATAGCAGGCACTGGCATCTGGGGCTCGGCATTACAATCACATGGTCAGGTTTGGTGGCTTATCTCCAGCGGTGAATTAACACCCCAATGGCTGAGAACATTGATGAAACTATTGATACACTGCCACGTTTTCCATGGTTGGTCTGCTCCAGTCAGAAGATCTTTGGCTAGCTTTATTAGGAATTCATCAGGTTCTGGTATGGTTTCCAGACATGTGCTTCACATTTGTAGTCGTGTATCCTCTGTTGTGTATTCGATGTACTGTGTGGTACCAAGGAAGCTCTTGCGCCATTTTTACGGGTTGGGGTGTCTGGTTGTAGAATAAGTGTCTCGTCTATCTCCTCTTTCATTCTTTCTGTTCTGCTGCTTTCTGCGCTTCTGGTGTCAAGAAGAGTGATTCCGGCTTGCTTTGACACCACTTCAACAGTTGAAGACTTAATATTTTTTGACATGAGACATTTATTGAGGCATCAGCAATTGGCATTCAAACAGGGTCATTTTCTTTCCTGAATCTCTCCCCTATAGCAATATGCATACTTAACAGTGGATAAACAGAGCAAGGGTGCATATCATTGTTAAGTTGGTTCCCTTCTTTCAGTTTGCAGATTTATAGGAGGATACCATTACTGGCACTAAAATAATTTCATGCTTTGTGATGATCAAGGGGAGTTAGATCAAGATTCAAATTCAACAACAAGACTCTTGAACAAAAGTACTGTCCCATTTGGTGACCATCCATGATAGTTAACAAAAGACACTTCATGTTCCCTGCAGGAGACTATCGACAAATTGTCGTGGTTGGCTTCTGAACAGCGCAGTGCCCTTGGGGCAGACTCTGAGGAGGATGCTCCCTCCCAGGAGGACTCTGAGCAAGATGAAGAAGAGGAAGAGGCTGTGGGAACAGTCGAGAAAGGATCTTCATGGAATGAGGAGCAAGTGCACCCTAGAAGTCCTTCCACATTGGAAGATGAGAGACTCACAGCCACACTGCTGCAGAAAAGTAAGAAGCAAAGGGTTGGTGAGGTCAAGCCACGGGTCAAAAGAAAACCAAAGCAGTCACGAGCACGTGGCGTCGATTCTGCAAAGATACTCCTTCTCCTTGCTGATGATTTGGTGGAGCGTGATCCTCACCGGGAACAGAAGGATCTGGCTTTTGCTCAGCTGTACCTATCTCACGTGCAAGACAAGCTCCGCGAGTCACCGACGGTGTACTCAGAATTTTTGCGGATTCTGAGCGACTACAAGCTGGCACCAAAGCAGTGGTCAGTGGTGGACATGGTCACAAAACTGCACAAAGCTTTGTGCTATTGGCCTGACCTCCTGCAGGAGTTTGCTGCATTCTTACCACCAGAGCAAGCATTGGAGTGTGGGTTGGTATGGTTTCACATATCTCACATTTACCACAGTGAATATAACGATACTATTCAATTTCTGGCAATTTTTTCATTTTCCACATTGTGAGCCGCACTCATTTGAATGATCAAAAAGTATAAATATTTGTCTTTTTCAAGCCATCTTCTGTTGTTTTTCTGGTTATTCAATGTTATCAGCATGATTCATTGCACTGTAAAGCATGGACTTTTACATTGTATGTTAGCAAAGTCATCTGCCCAAGTTGATTGTGCATGCAAGATTGAGAGTGAATGTTCATTTTAATTTTTTTCTTTTTCCTTGGCCTTACAATGTTCCTCATTGCTTTGATTCTTCACCTCCCATAACAACCTTTGCTTGAAGCTTGAGGAACAGCAAGCATTTGAAAGAAGCCGGCGTTTCTTGCGCCAGCTGGAAGTGTGCTTTGATGAAAACCCGTCCTATCACCAGAAGATTTTGCGTGTTTTGCAGTGCTGTAGTCCTCTCTCACCCACTGATGTAAACGAGGTATGTGATTGTGAAATTAAAGATCCTTATATGGAGAACAGATGGGTATATGCAGTTTTTATTGATTGTTTGTAGATGTAATACTAGCAGGGGTACCTGGTGTTGACCAATGCTGCTCAACCCTGTTGGCAATTTGGAGAATTCAATAGTTTTTCTATTTTTTTTTTTTTTGTAGGGGCGTAAAACACTTCCCAAGCCCACTAAGGCCGAGGTCACATTTGCCACGGCGGCCGTGGGGGTCTCCAAAATCTACGGCCACTAGCAATTATACGGCGGCCGCAGTATTTCCACGGTCACACAATGTAGCAGTCACATATGTTTTTATTTTTCGGAGAGCCGCACGGCGTATTTAGGCCTAACTCACATTTGCCACGGCGGCCGTGGGGTCTCCAAAATCTACGGCCACTAGCAATTAAACGGCGGCCGCAGTATTTCCACGGTTACACAATGTAGCAGTCGCATATGTTTTTATTTTTCGGGGAGCTGCATGGCGTATTTATAAATTGTGGAGACCAAAAACGTGGGGTTGCCGTACGGTCTTTGATTTGATGTCGCACGGTGACCTTAGGGCATTCCTGTGGCGGCCATAGAATTTTCAAGGCAGATGCAAGGTGCCCGCAAGGCGACCGCAGGGGAGCCCTAAGGCGAACGTGCGGCCAGACGGAAGGTAGCGAATGGGTTAAATTTTTTTTTTTTACCAGTTTTTTTTTCGGCTTGTCGAATTGCTACGGCGAAAATAGAAATGGAAAAAGTTATAATTCCACGGCGACCTTACGGCCTGTGAAATATAGCCATACAGCATCGGGCCACCCTGAGGCCACCTCAGAAATTCTGCGGCCGCTGCACGTTTCTGTCAATTCAGAGGGTGTACGGCCCCCGTATCCTCGCCGTAGAGCAAATGTGACTTAGGCCTAAGGAATTGCAGTCGGGGATTATTTAATATTACCTTTCACGGAGCTACAAAGGCTTAGGCATAACGATAGAGCAATTTAAAAAAAAATCCGACCCTCCCCCCATCCCCCAATAAAATACTCCGCAGCACTCACTGATGAATGCTTAAAAGTTTGACGAAGATTCGTTTGACCTTCTCTGAGAAAAATGGCGATGCACAGTGCACACACACACCTCTCTATCATCTCTTGTACTTGTTGCTGCATTTGAGTCCGTGGAGGAACTACAGAAATCTGTCTATCCGGGTTCTTCCCAACATCTTTGTTCGTTGTTCCTTTCATATTTCTTTCTACTTTTTCATATTTCTCCTTATTACATTTCTCCTCTCCGTCCGTCCATCCCACCTGTGGTTTCTTAGACTTTTCCCCATTCCTTTTATTTAACATATTCAACAGAAACTTGGGTACATGGCTTCATTACAAGTTACAGAACAAGTTCAAGTTTTAGGGCGTTTTGTTAATTTTTCACAGTTATGCCCTTTTTATGTCATCTCTACCGAGATGACCTAATAAAGCCGGACCAAATGTCCGTCCGTCTGTCCGTCCGTCCGTCAACAATTTTTCTTTCCGATCTTGATGAAATTTAGTATGTGGGTAGAGGTCAATGAGTGTTGCACAACAATATAACTTTTGTCTGGGTTCAAGGTCAGCGTCAAGGTCACGAGGTCATGTAAGTTATAAAAATCGCCATTTTCAAAACCTATCTAGTCTGCCATTCTACAAGATATTCGGCAACTGTTTATTGATTATGATAGTAAAAAATATTATCTTGTATCTAACCGGACAGATTTTTGAATTTCCGTCCCGTTTGGCCGCCATGTAACCTGGAAGATGGTCAAAAACACCACCCGGTACGAAGAAAACTTTTTACTTCCGATCTTGATGAAATTTGGTATGTGGGTAGAGGTCGATGAGTGATACCCAACGACATATTTTTTCCTGGATTCGAGGTCAGGGTCAGGGTCAAGGTCATGAGGTCAAGAAAGTTGTGAAAGTCGCCATTTTCAAAACCTATCTAGTCTGTCATTTTAGGAGATACCTGGCAACGGTTCATCAAATATGATAGTAAAAAAACATAGAGATGATCGTCACCCCCACATGGGGGTAATTTTTAGACTTAGAAAATATCGTATATACCAGGGTCAGTGTTCAGCTGCCCTGATTCCACCCCACTGCTTTACACCCATTGGCTGGACAGCTGGCCTGACTCCACCCCAATAAAAGAATGCGCTACCATTGAATGAAGCAGCACAGATCGGCAGGCCTTATTCCTGCGTGTTAGTCCATGGCCCAGTGCAAATGGAATGATCCCAGGTATATTCCCATGATGTGTGAAAAAAAAAATATATATATATATAGTTACAAATTTGGGAATTCGATTGCACGCAACATTCAGGTTCCTTCAGTCAGTTATGTCGATAAGTGCTTGTTCTCTAGATAGTTCACCTTCCATTGTTTAATGGGCAGAAATCGATTAAGTGCGCTGCGCAATTGAATTTAATAGTTAGGGAGCGATCATAACACAATGGAGACGCCCCTCCCCCTCTTCTGCGAAGAGGAAGAAGAGCCCTCCCGACTCGTGATTCATGATGTCAACAACTCCCTCCCACCCGTGGTGGAGTGGGGGATGGAGCACGAGGGCATGAGTCATGCCGGGAGCGGGGGAGGGGCGGATAGGAATAAAAAAGGGATACTCTGCTTTGTTCGGCTGGCTTTTTCAGTAGTATAGCTTCGGCTTCTGCTTGGCTTGGATTAAGGTCGAGGCTTTTTGAAGGCTTTCTGCTTTGGCTTGGCTTTTAGTAAGCTTTTTTCTTCGGCTTGGCTTTTAGCAGGCCTTTGGGCTCTGGCTTGGTTCGTCGAGGAGAGAGACTTTGTTCATCGGAAGAGAGTTGAGCTGGTTGCTCGGCTTGGAGTTATTGGTTCGTGTTTTGAGAGGCTTTGTTCATCGGAAGAGAGTTGAGCTGGCTGCTCGGCTGGCTCTTCTTGGTTCGTGGAGCTCTTTGTTCTCCGCTTGGTTCCCGGCTTGGTGCGACTCATCGGCCTCATCTTGGAGGTGGTTCTTCGAGATAGCGATGCATCGACGGGAAGGATCAGCACCTCGTCTCACCAGCACGTGTTCGGAAGCGCGAGAGGATTCGCTGGAGCTCGGGAAGGATCGCGGCTCACGGCGATTGGATCCAGCTCGCTCTCGCTGGAGCCTGGGTTCGAGCAGCTTGAAGACCACACGAGGTGGAGAGGTTCGAGATAGGTTCTGGGTTTCGGCTCATCTGTCTCTCCGAGCTGGAGTCCGTTGTTAAAGGCATCAGCCACCATTTTGTGTGTGTGTGTGTGTGTGTGTGTGTGTGTGTGTGTGTGTGTGTGTGTGTGTGTGTGTGTGTGTGTGTGTGTGTGTGTGTGTGTACGTGTGTCCGTCGGCCCGTCTAATAAGTAGGAAACTGTTAAGTGCTTTGTGTGCTGTTAATGATTGCATTGCATTTCGCATAGTCGGTATAGTTCTGCTCTTACGTGCTTCCCGAGTTCCCCATTATTATTAATAAATACCCCAATTGTTAAATGTTTTCAGCTCGTCGCGTCGATTCTTTCATTGACTGAGCATTTCGTGTGTTGGGAGTTAGCCGTTGGTTTGCCGTAAAAGGGCGACATTCGGACCGACGGTTCTCGGCGATTAAGCCGCTCAGAATCGCGCACGGGACAGGCTCGCTTAAGCGGCTTGTTCCGTCGAGGGTGGAATACCCCGGGAGTTGGATCACGTAGGTATTTAGGTAAATTGAAGATTGGCAATCGACTTTACCCCATGTGGTCTGCCCATTGGCGTATTTCGGTTCTTGCACAAGGACCCGTCGGCCTCGGAGTTATCCGGGCGGCGATCGATATTCCGGGCGATCGGTCGGGCCGACTTGACTTGCGGCTCCATCAGAGCGGTCTGCTCGTGGCCGACACCCGGCACCGTAACAGTGGTTGTCAGGAGTGCGATTTGGCCCCCTCCGCCTCCGTAGCAAAATTCACGGAGTCGGATCAGCGGTATACGGAGCAACCCCCCCGTGTCCCCAAACTACAATCGTTATAAATTTTATTCCCAGCACACAAAATGTTCAGCCAAGGCGAGCTGAGCCAGGTAGGTAGTGACATGGATGTAGAGTGAATGGAACCAGAGGCCCAGGAAGAATTCCAAGCGGAGAGCAAAGAGCTCCACGAACCAAGAAGAGCCAGCAGAGCAACCAGCTCAACTCTCTTCCGATGAACAAAGCCTCTCACAACACGAACCAAGAGCAAGAAGCCACCACCAGCAGCTCGAGCCGAGCAACCAGCTCAACTCTCTTCTGATGAACAAAGCCTCTTACAACACGAACCAAGAGCAAGAAGCCACCACCAGCAGCTCGAGCCGAACAACCAGCTCAACTCTCTTCCGATGAACAAAGCGAGAACCAAGAACTCTGAGCCGAGCAGAACCCGAAAGCCTGCTGAAAAGCCAAGCCGAAGCAAAAAGCTCTCCAAAAAGCCTCCACCTCTCCAAGCAGAACTGAAGCTCACTGAACCAAAAGTTTCAACCCTTGCCAAGCAGAACCCAAAGGCCTGCTAAAAGCCAAGCCAAAGCAAAAAGCTTACTAAAAGCCAAGTCAAAGCAGAAAGCCTTCAAAAAGCCTCCTCCCGAACCCAAGCCGAGCAGAACCCGAAAGCCAACTGAACAACCAGCCCGAACAAAGCAGAGGATCTCTTCTTCATTCTTATCGGCCCCCTCCCCCGCTCCCAGCATGACTCATGCCCTCGTGCTCCATCCCCCGCTCAACCACGGGTGGGAAGGAGTTGTTGACGTCATGAATCACGGGATGGGAGGGCTCTTCTTCCTCTTCGCAGAAGAGGGGGAGGGGCGTCTTCCTTTGTGTTGTGATCGCTCACTAACTATTAAATTGAATAGCAGCGCACTTATTCGATTTCTGCCCATTAAACAATGGAAGGTGAACTATCTAGGGAACAAGCACTTATCGACATAACTGACTAAAGGAACCTGAATGTTGTGTGCAATCGAATTCCCAAATTCGTAACAATATATACAGTATGTATATATGTATGTATATATATATATATATATATATATATATATATATATATATATATATATATATATATATATATATATATATATATATATATATATCCGGCTCCGGCTCAGCGGTACTCGAACCCGCAACACCATGCCGTTCCAGGCAGCAGGTACCGTGCTCTCCAACTGGCCACGCACCAATCAACCAAGACCAAGGAGAAGATCAGAGATGACAATGATCCAGGACCAGACCAACCAGCCAGCACCAAGACCTGCGATCCCCAAGAAGACCAACCTCCCCAGCTTGGCGTTCCTTTATATCTTTCTCCTCCGGGGTGAGAAAATCGCCATCTGAGGCGGTCTCCACCCTCATTGGCCGGGGTGTCGTGGGAAAGTCGTCCTCTGTGCGTGATTGGACAAGGGGTGGAGTCGGAGCTGAGTCGATGAAAATCTCCGCCCACGTACGTGGTCGAACGCACGTGGGCAATGACGTCGGTGTGCGAAGTGAAGTGAAGTGAAGGAGATTTGTTGTAAAAGAAACTCCGCAGCGCACACATGTAATTCCCGTTCGACACAGGTAGGGGACCCTAACTATAAACACATACTTATCGAGATAACTAAACTTGGGGACTGCTGTCTGTCTGTGTGCACAAGGCTTCCAAATTCGTAACAATACATGTATATACACAAGACTATAGCTGAGTTCATAAATACAAAACTGCTGCTGAGATGTATTGACATACTCCAGTTTTGTTCAGGGATATTCCATATATATATATATATATATATATATATATATATATATATATATATATATATATATATATATATATATATATATATATATATATATATATATATCAAGCTGGCTGTCCTCCCTGAATTCCATTTTCATCATTCTCAACCTTGGTTTTGGTGTAAAGAAATAGTCATCAGCAGTGACACTATTTTATCATTCATGTTGTCCTAGCTTTGACATATTTTGAGAGTTTCCAATGGTTGGAAACATTTCCTGCCCAGCATGAGCATGATATGAGCATAAAAAAGAAAATGGTCGAAGGTGGATAAATTATTTTCTTTGGATCTCAAGTTTATTTCAGCACTGTTGGAATCACTGTCAACCCAATGCTCCGATTGTTGATTTTGGTCGTAATAGAAGAAGTGAAACCCGACTGAATTTTCTGTGCTGTTGCAAGGAAAATTGAATGACTTGCAGTCGGAGGAGATTCACTTGAAATACAGTGTTTCACATCAAATTCCCTGTTGGTGAAACATGTGCAAAACTGCTGAAATGCTTGGATTGAATGCACGTGGGCTGCTATGTGCACAAGCGAAGAGGCACAGCACATCACACAGTCTTCGAGTAACGTGGCTATTGTGTGCACATAATTATTGCAGGACGTGGGAGCATGTGATAATTATCAGTCTTTGTTGTTGTAAAGTGCATCGGTTGATTTGAATGAAAAGAAGCAAAAAAACATGTGGCCTTTTGCCACACTATTATCATTATTTTATTTATTTTGTGACTCGACCATGTGTTTTCCCTTTGACGCATGATATTTCATAACTCGCCACACAATGATATGTCTGATCACGTTCATGTTAACGTTTTTGCTTGTAAATGTTGATCCCTTTATGAGTTTGAGATAGTCTGCCTTTTCAACAAAATGAGATCGTCCACCTGTGTAGACTGTTCTCACTGATTCAACTTGTATAGGTGTCTGTCTCTCCTGTCTCTGTCTGTCTGTCTGTCTGTCTCTCTCTCTCTCTCTCTTTCTCTCTCTCTCTCTCTCTCTCTCTCTCTCTCTCTCTCTCTCTCTCTCTCTCTCTCTCTCTCTCTCTCTCTCTCTCTGTCTGTCTGTCTGTCTCTCTCTCTCTCTCTCTCTCTCTCTCTCTCTCTCTCTCTCTCTCTCTGTCTGTCTGTCTGTCTGTCTGTCTGTCTGTCTGTCTGTCTCTCTCTCTCTCTCTCTCTCTCTCTCTCTCTCTCTCTCTCTCTGTCTCTGTCTCTGTCTCTGTCTCTGTCTCTGTCTCTCTCTCTCTCTCTCTCTCTCTCTCTCTCTCTCTCTCTCTCTCTCTCTCTCTCTCTCTGTGTCTCTCTCTCTCTCTCTCTCTCTCTCTCTCGCTCTCGCTCTCGCTCTCTCTGTCGCTCTCTCTGTCGCTGTCTCTCTCTCTCTCTCTCTCTCTCTCTCTCTCTCTCTCTCTCTCTCTCTCTCTCTCTCTCTCTCTCTCTCTCTCTCTCTCTCTCTCCCTCTCTCTCTCTCTGTCTATCTCTATATCTGTCTATCTCTATCTCTGTCTCTGTCTCTCTCCCCTCCCTCTCTCACTCTGGAAGCATTTACGCTTTTTTATTTTTTTTTACCATTTATTCCATTTACTCGTTTATGCTTACTACTCATTTTCCTGTACAGCAATTGAAAGTAGCTTCCCTTGAGATTTGCTATAATACTAAACGTTGGTCACCACTGAAACCTCCCAATAGTAGGGGTGCCAAGGTGCAGAAATGTGCTAAAAAAGAGATTGAGGTTGTCATGAAAGAACATATAATGTCAAGCATGATTTATGATAGCGAAAGTTATTGGCAATTAAGTCTTTACAACGTTCACCATGTATGTTCTTTCTTTTGTGCTAGATGTTTTTGGTAGATTGGACCTTGGCGCACATGACTGGGGTGGCCTGCTCGGCCAACTCTCTTGCAAAAGTGCTCATCTGTCTCGATTTATCATGTGTCACCATGACGAAATTCGGCCCAAAAATTAGGGGTAGGGGAAATGGAATTCATTATTTGAACATGTTCCTATTGTTGCTTACCAACATTTTAGGTATCAGAAGAAAGGGTTTGGGCTGGGCTACAATTTGGTAGGAGAAACATTTTGATGGGGTCACTGAGTGCAGGTTGAGGGGTCAAAAGGTCACGCTCAGAAGGGTCAGGTGAAAATCTAGGGGCCTTGGGTATAAATGGAAGAGCTGTACCCAAACCAATAAATATAAATGAATGACACAAACACAAATTTAAGAGTACTATATAACAAAGTTTTTGATAATCAAGCCATGTTAGGTGGATACAGAGAATTTGAGAATTAACCCCTTTATGTCTATGAGCAGAATCGCAAAAATAGGCTTTTTCTCAAAAAGTTATTATGCACTAATAAACAGGATTAGACACTGATAAAAGGTATAAATTGACCAATTTCAACCTATTTACCCATTTAGTTGCATATATTAATCCCTTCTGGATGTTTCATATTAACCCTTTGGGTACGTTTACTAGTTTCTACCTCCTTGCTTTAGAGTAATGAAAAAATTCAACCCAAGCCCTTGGGAGTGCATAACACTGAAAGCTGTTTAGACATGGGGTTTAATAGACTTATGAACCGGCTTGTGAACTAGCTATTTTAGCTACGACGTCTGAGCTGTCCACCCTACAAATGCCAGTCAGGTACACTCGTTCACATTATCAGTATTTTCTTTAAAATTCAACACATTTTCAGTCTTATTTTCAATATTGGTATACACCATTGTACACCTTTCCCAACCAGTACTCAAAGACAATTATTGAAAGAATGGGATACCATTTATAGTAACACTAATTCAATCACTTTTGGCTAAAATTAGTAAACATACTGATGAGAGTACATGTACAATGTATTAATTAGGTTGACTGATCAGCTGATGTCGATGATGATGACTGAAGATGAATCATGGATCGAGAGCAATATTTTCATGCTCATAGAATATCTTCATTCTTCTCTTCCATAAGCGTGCACATCAGTGGATCCCCACAGCAGTTACAAGCCATGGTGCACAACACTTTGGCCTTTCGGCAAGGGCAATGTAATCTGCATTTGTCTTTGCAGCATTTGCATCTTGTTGAGAGAAGGCCTGGTTTGGATGGCTTTGTCATTAGAGTAGCCAGCAGGTATCCTTTCTTGGTATTCCTTCCAAAGTCTGTAGGATCCGGCAGCAACGGATTGGCCAGCGTGGCACGTTTCCAAAGTCACATTTGGTACAGAGCCCTCATGATGTGAAATTGAAATGCGTCGCTGGTCAGTGGCAATGATCAGAGGTCAGATTTCTTTGTTTGAAACAGATGACATCGTTGCTCATCCATAGATCCAGAGAAGTCCTTTTTCCCATGTAGTGCGTAGATGCATTTCCGTGAGGACTCTGATATGGCTTCTGATATTTCAATACGCTCATGCTCATCAGGAATTCCATACTGTTCAACTGGCTCAAGGATCTTTCCACAGTCCAATGCCACTTTCAATGCACGTTTTTTTCCACAATGGAAAATGTAGCTGACTGGGTCACAGCCGGTGATTGCATATGCCAAGAGTAAAGACGAACTTGTGGTATTTGTATAATTGCTTGTCAGAAATCTGGAAATAACATTGCATGGAATGAAGACGTTCTGCTTCTGCATCCAGAGTTCCTCTAAGCCTTGCACCCTCGAAACATGGTAGATGCCCATCATCAAGATATCTGTGTCTGTGGCTTGGATGACTACCCTCTTACATCCTTGTTCATTTGCTGAGTATGCAATGTGAGCAAAGATTCGTGTATCAGCCTCCTCGTGTTCATCACATCCCAAGCAGTCAAGTTCTGACGTCCCATGATTTGTCAACATCATGGCTGGTCCCCGAGTCGTGCATCCCACTGGTATTCCCTGGTGATTTGTCATCCATGTCGTTGAAAGGTACTGTTGGAGATGTTCCTTGTTTTCATGGTTTGAGACAAAACCCTTCCATGATGGGAGCTGTAGGCTGTCATGAGGATGAAGGTTTTCGTCTTCTTTGCCGTTTTGCTTCTTTGCATTATCTCCTCAATCTTCAAGCTTTTCTGAGGGATGACATCATAGCGATCACCAACAACATGGACAATCTGACAATCCTTTGGTCTAAGACGCAAGATCTTTTCAAGTACTTTGTTGATAGCTCTTCGAATGTAGTGCTCCCAAGTTCCTGATAGCGCTGAACGAAGGCCATAAGGTCAATGAAATAGCCTGTCCCTGACTCTACATTTGGCAGTTGCTCAAGTTCCTTCCATTGAGATCCAATCGTGGCCTTAAACATTGTGGCATAATCAGACTTGTTGCCCATTCTCATTAAAAAAAACCCGATGGATGTAGCTCGTCTGGTGTGAAAAGTGAACTGGAATATTCTGCCCACTCATGTGAAAAGGCGTCAACTTTCTCTTTATGTCCTAGGCTTTCAGCAAAGCAGAGGTTGCGGATGACAGAACTCTCTTCAATGTACAGTTGTTTCGTTTGCTGAAGTGTTGATTTCTTTTTCACCTTTTCAACGAACGTCTTCAGTCTAACAGGCTCAACTTTTACAGAGTCTTCGGCCTCAGCCTTGGCGAGTGCCTTCAATCCTTTCTCCTTTGCTTTGATCAATTCAAGTGACTGTGCAACTTGACCCGTGAATATGTTGACAAGTTCCGCATCATTTGATTGTTGAAAAGGGTTCATCATCTTTTCGGTTACAACAGACTTGATGTTTTGCACTTGTTGCAGATCCCTCTCCGAAGTGCTCACTTCACCTGTTCGATGAAGGTCTTGTTTCAGGTGCGCCATCAATAGTACTTTCTCAGAGGCTGCCGTCATGTTAGGCAATGCTTTCAGGTACTTGGATATTGTCTCGGGTCTTTGGGTGATTCCCTGGAAGTTTCGTCTTGGCGTCTTTATTGTAAATCTGCTCAAGGGCCATATCGGACCAGACTCCATTGAACTTTCCTGGCTGCTTACAAACAGTGAAGTTACCTTTCTCAAACTCAGATTGAACATCTGGTGGTAATTCCTTCATGGCGGATAGATAGTCGGACAGGCAAGACGTGTATTTGTTGTGTCCAGCAGCAACTATGTATGGAAGCATTTCCTCTGCCGCTTGTAAGTGCATATCCCAAATTCCTGCTCGTTCAGCGGCTATGAATTTATCCAGGATTCCAATCATTTCAAGGTACATTATCCATAACCTGCCAGTCGGAGACGTCACGTTCATCTGGATGAATTCATTCAGCCTCTTCCTCACGCCATCTAGTGTTGACTCTGTTCCTCCAAAAGCTCGCCTTGCATCATCGTGACTGTCTTCATTGATGGTCTTGCAGATTGCACCTATATGGGTAGAGAGGGAGGAGAAATCATCAGTGTCATTCCCCTGTTGAAGTACCCATGCCTCAAAGGATTCCCAAAGAAAACTGAACATTGCCCTTTCAACTATTGCGTGAGCATGAACCATAGCATAGTAGTCTTTTCCATCTAGCAGCTTGCTTGCTGTCCCCAGCCGACAAACATTCCCTGCAACCAGCATATCCTCTATGCCTGTCTGTTTCATAAGATGACCGATCGCACCAAGAAAATTCATAGCAATGTAGAATCCTCCCATGCGTATGATCACATGTGCATACTTTTCTGGGTGTTTCTTTCGAAGAGCCAACACAATTTCATATATGGCTTGATCACACGTGAGAACACAGTGTTCTTCTCCTAACTCCCATGATACTGCGAGACAGTAATCAACCGATTCTACAACAACGTCAGGGTTTGTTGGGGACTCTGGGGAAAAATGGACCAGAGCCAAGGACAGTCGCTTCGGTGGTTTCTTTTATCATCACCTCGTGAAATTGTCTCCAACTTGTTGGCTTAATTCATGGACGAAATCCAACAGATCCGTCAATCCAGCATGGCAGACATTGAACAGGAAGTTACACCTAACTGCACTACATGTACATTCATCTGATTGAGCTTCGGGAACACGTTTCATTCCGCTTAATGAACGACTCTTCTGGCGGTCAGTCAAAGTGAGCATACTTGGCTTCGTTGCAAAAGGCACATTAGAACTCAAACTAAGCTTGTGAGACTTATTCAGGGGCACAGGCAGTGACCTGGCATGGGTATTGTCATCAGAGATGGGTCGGTACTGGTTTATGATATGCGTGGTTCCATGTGTGGTCTTTCCGTCTACAGTATTCTCATGAAAATCCAAGTTGTCGATGGCGAAGTGGGTGAAAAATCCTTGGCTGATGTTTTCAGGTATGAAATAACCTTTCTCCTGAAGTTTTCCTTCTGCTCTCGATGCCATGGTGGAGATATACCGCTGAGCATCGTGATAACCAATACAATTTCCAAATCTATTGAGTAGGGTAACAGTATCCTTGCTCCGTGTCTTTTTCATAATGTGTAGGGCAGTGCCAACCTGTTTTGGTGTCGGTATAGTAGACATCCCCGCAATGACATCCTGACCAATGTTCAAAACCTGTTCGTGTTGTTTCTGACTCAGTGGAACACAACCGTCAGGTTCGACATCAAAGGGTATATCATGAAGCATCCATGACAAGTGATTGTACAAGTCCGTAGGAACAAGTTTTTTGGCTGCTTGGTAAGATATATCCAGATCAAGGTTTCCTGCATCATCTGCCTCATCCTAGGGCCTGATTTCCTTCACTGTCTTTGAATTGCCTTTGCTGTGATAAATGATTCTCGCTGGAATTGAACATGAACATCTCTTCCTCTGTCACCATTTTTCTCATCAGGCTCATCATCTTCTTCATCAAGATATTCCCATTCTTCAAGCTTGCCTTTGAGCTGTTTCACTTCAGACAAAACAGTTGACAGGGATAAACTAGAAGAACACACCAACCGTGAGGTACCCACCAGGGAAACAATGATGATCTTGTCCCCAAAATAGTTTTCTAATTGCCTTACCAGTTGGTTTGAACTATACTGTATTGCATGATTAACCTGTCTATCCGCCAACCCTTGCCTGACCATGTCACGCAATTGAGAAACAAAGAAAACAGTATTCTCATTCAACAATTTGCCTTCAACTTTTGACACAGTTTCTTTAAATGCACGTTCATACTCATCTACTCTCTGCTCAGAATCAATTGGCTGATCTTGCTCAGTACGACTAGGCCTACTTTTCAACAAATATAATGTCAAGCATGATTTATGATAGCGAAAGTTATTGGCAATTAAGTCTTTACAACGTTCACCATATCCCTGTATCATGTGAAGCATCGCAAAGTCATCCAACTCTTTTGCCTTTCTCAATATGGTGACCTCCCGGTCTTTTGTTGCGACAAGGATCAGTTTGCGCTCGCCCTTTCTATCACTCTCCTTTCCACAGACGAAACATACCTTTGTGAATTCCCATGTTGAAGATGAAGATCTGGTGACATGAGGTGCACATTGATTTTTGTCCTCAAGTTCATTTAATTTCTTGGCACGTTTTTTTTGATCCACCGATTTCTTGTTCGTGTACGTATTGCGGCATCTTCAGTGGTATTTCGGCTATTTCTCAAGAAATGTATCTCTGCAAATGACATCATCTCGGAGACGGTCAACATTGTCATCATTGTGATGTGTCACTGCATACAACAGCGTGGCGTATCCATTGTCAGTTACTTGCTGCAAAGGGTCCGTAATCGTCTTTTGACATATTATGCAGCAACCAAAGTCAGTTTTGGGAAATGATGGACTCTTCCTTTTTTCCCCCCAACTGTAGCTCAGTGAGTTCTGCCATTGGTAGACTTTGAATGATCTAACGAGGCTGAAAGGCAAAGTGAAATGTGTCACATTTTGGTGAATTCCAATGGGTGTATAGAATATCAAGATTATAATTGTAGCCAGTTAGACTTGCATTTCAGCAGACAACATTACGGGGGTGGGGTCAACAATTCAAAATTTTATTCCATTATACCCATTTATTTACAGAGCATGATAACATATATAGGCCTACGACTAGTAACATAACAATGATGTTACAATTAACATCAGACATGGCAAGAGTAGACATTTCATGAAAAAACACATGATTCATGAAGCCCAGATGTAGTCTACAATTAGCACAGCAAATCTATGATTACATGACTTCAATTTCTACTTTACATTTCTAGGCCAGCTGCATAATCTCCTTATATGCCTTAGGCCTACATGATCAGAGTTTGCAAGGCCATTGGGTGTTTGGTTATCTTGGCTTCAAGTTCAAAGTAAGAGATGACACGCTTTAAGGCCCAAAATACCTAATCTGTGCATCTAACTCAAGATTCTGATCATCTAACTCAAGATTCATGGTGTTTGTATTGTTAAACTAATTGCCTTAAACTTCCTCTATTATTATGTATCAGTTCAATATCATTTTGATGATGTTATTGGATATGATGGATTAAAATCCTTCTGAATTTTCCTGTTGCATGGCTGAAGGTCATGAGGAGATCAATTTCACACCTCCATCTCTTCTGGATCTGATTTTGACAAATTTCCCTGACAATATCTGCTGCTCTTCCTTCGCTCCAATTGGTTCTTCTGACCACGTCCTTGTTAAAGTGGACATCTCTCTGGCTGTTATCAGAGAACCACCTCACCGCCGTCGAGTCTGGCATTTCACTCAAGCCGACTGGCAGGGTCTCCGAGCAGCCATCAAACTTACAGACTGGTCTCCTATCACTACTTTCTCAAACATCAACTCATCCTGGGAATTCTTTCAAAGAAACTTGCTCTCCCTCATGCACAGATTTATCCCCTCTCGTGTTCAGTTGTCTTACCCTTCCTCCCGCCCTTGGTTTACTGAAGCTTGTGGCGAGGCAGTTGTCCTGAAACAACTTGCCTTTGCCTCATGGAAAGCAAACCCAACTGAGGGCAATCTCAGTTTTTTCCACAAAGCTCGGAACAAGTGTGTAGCTACCCTCAGGAGAGCCAGAAAACAACATCTTTCTCATCTCAAGTCTGAACTCTCAAACCTCTCTCCCTCCTCAAAATCCTGGTGGCGTTTAATCAAATCTGTTTCTGGTGTATGTTCCCCCTCCATCCCCTCCCTTACCTCAAATGGCCGCACTGCTGATTCCACACGTGATAAAGCTTAATGTCTAAACTCGGTGTTTGCAGCTAAATCTTGTGTCCCAAACCCATCACTATCTCTACCCACTTTACCCAGTCGCACCCAACTGTCCCTGGACTCTGTATCCTTTTCTCCTGACAAGGTGGAGAGCTTGCTTTCAAACCTCGAGTCAGATTCTGCAACCGGTCCAGACGGCATCAGCCCACGTGTCCTCAAAGCCTGCTCTTCTGCTCTTGCTCACCCTCTCTCTGTTCTATTCACCCTCTCATTTTCCCAAGGTCATCTGCCATCTGCTTGAAATCTGCTAACATCACTGCCCTGCATAAAAAAGGTGCAAAAACAGATCCCTGTAACTATAGACCAATCAGCCTTCTCCCAATCATCAGCAAGGTTATGGAATCCATCATCGCTTCCAGACATGAAATCCTTCCTCTTCTCCAATGGCTTGATTTCCAATCATCAATTTGGTTTCAGACCAGGTCACTCTACCCTAGATATGCTGCTACTGCTCTCCCATCAATGGATGGAGGTCCTCAATGCCAGACAGGAAATCCGAGCCGTATCCCTGGACATATCACGTGCTTTTGACACAGTCTGGCACCCTGCCCTACTCACCAAACTCTCTTCCCATGGTATTCAAGGCCATCTCCACTCATGGCTCGCAGACTTCCTCTCCTGTCGCAGTCAACGTGTGGCCCTAAATGGAGTTCTTTCATCCCCTCTTCCTGTGCAGGCTGGAGTTCCTCAAGGTAGCGTTCTGGGCCCTGTTCTTTTCTGGTTTTCATCAATGATCTCTCGGACTCTCTGGAAAATCCTCTATTTCTCTTTGCCGATGACTCCACCCTCTGCCGTACCATCTGTCATCCCTCAGACCGGCAAGCAGCAGCTTCTTCGCTCACTGCAGATCTGGATAAAATCACAAACTGGTCCAACACGTGGAACATGTCTTTCAATCCAGACAAATCTCACACTCTCACTATGTCTCTTCGAAAGGACCGTTTACAAAACCCCCATCCACTTTCTCAACAATCCTCTGGAAGAAGTCTTTTCTTTCAAGCTTCTGGGTCTCACTATCTGCCATGACCTTTCCTGGGAAAGTCACATTTCCACCCTTGCCTCCAAAGCCAGTCGCCGACTGGGAATCCTCCGTCGTGCAAAGTCCTTCCTCGGCCCTCTTGAGCTCCTGACCACTTACAAAGCTTTTGTCCGTAGCCTGATGGAGTACTGCTCTCCCCTCTGGGCTGGTGCTCCTGCCTCCCACCTTTCTCGACTTCACGCTGTCGAAACCAGGGCTTTTAAGATCATTGGCATCTCCCGCAATGAAGCTGAGTCTTTGGGCCTCTCACTCAATCACCGCAGGTTGGTCGGTGGTCTTTCTGTCTTCTACCGACTCCTCTCCAGCCTTGCCCCCCTGCTCTCTCTGTGATTTGTCCCAACCACATTTCCACAGGGCGCTCAAGGTCCGCCAACAACCCCCTTCTGGTAAAACTACCAAAATCACGAATCACTGCTCATCTTCACTCTTTCATTCCTCTTTTTTCCCGCCTTTGGAATAAACTTCCTCACTCTATTCTTTCCCATTCTTCCCTCCAGGCTTTCAAAACAGCTGTTCACCACCACCTCTTATCTTCCCCCATCCAAATCCTCGATCTTTTCTACCCCGATAATCCACCCAAGCCCACTTCCTTCAATTCTCCTGCTTTCCTTCCTGAAAGTCCCTTTAATGTCCATCTTCCCCTCGCCATGTTCCCCGTCCCATCCCCATCCCTCTCCCTTCCACAGTTCACCTGTGTCTGTTCCCCAATGTTTTGTCCCTTCCACTCCCGCCCCTCTTGTCTCATGCCTCCTTGCTGTGAGTTGTGCGTTAGCTCTCATACGAGCCTCGACCAAGGTATACAAAAAAAAAAAAAAAAAAAAAAATTAATGAAGAGCTCTTTGTTTTAAAAAGTATGGTGTCTCATTGGGACAGCAAATTCTCACTTGGCTTAAAATTATATTGTAGGAATAAAACTTACCTTTAGCCAAAGTAAATGGTAAAATAGGTTGAAATTGATCAATTGATACTTTCTGACAATGTCTAGTCATGTTTTGGTCAAGTAATTAGCGAATAATAGCTTTTATGAGAAAAAGCCGACTTTTGCCGTTTTTGCGATTCTGCACATAGACATAAAGGGGTTAATTCTCAAATTCTCTGTATCCACCTAACATGGCTTGATTATCAAAAACTTTGTTATATAGTACTCTTAAATTTGTGTTTGTGTCAATCATTTATATTTATTGGTTTGGGTACAGCTCTTCCATTTATACCCAAGGCCCCTAGATTTTCACCTGACCCTTCTGAGCGTGACCTTTTCACCCCTCAACCTGCACTCAGTGACCCCATAAAAATGTTTCTCATACCAAATTGTAGCCCAGCCCAAACCCTTTCTTCTGATACCTAAAATGTTGGTAAACAACAATAGGAACATGTTCAAATAATGAATTCCATTTCCCCTTCCCCTAATTTTTGGGCCAAATTTCGTCATGGTGACACATGAAAAATCGAGCCAGATGAGCACTTTCGCAAGGGAGTTGGCCGAGCAGGCCACCCCAGTCATGTGCACCAAGGTCCAATCTACCAAAAAACATCTAGGACAAAAGTATGTTCTTTCATGACTACCCCTCTCCAAGTTTCTGGGCTCTGGCACCCCTACTACAAGAGCTCATGATGACAATCACCTAAGACCACAAATTGAAGGCAATAAAATTAAAAACATTAATTTCCTGCATGAATTATCCCAATTTATTCTATTAAGATCAAGTCATAATGAACACTGCTGATAGATGGACATCTTTACAGGGCATTTACCACACACTTGTTGGAGCAACAGCAAATGGGGTGTTAATCTTGTGTCCGAGGCCATTAGGCTTGATGGTACGTTCCAATAGGGCTACTGATGTAATTTGCAAAAAGTGATTTTATTCTTATTTTTTTTATTGGCACCATCCCAACCAGAGACCCACAGCACAGGTCAAAGTTCACGTCTGCCTCACTGTTTGGGTGAAAGCCCAAACACACCGAAGGGAGTTTAAATCTATCAAAATCAGCATCTTTCCCACTTTTCACACATCATTGGCATTTTTTTGAGATGAGAAATAATATATTAGCAGTCACCCATTGAAAAATCAATGAGGCGAGATGCTTTGAAAAAGGTAATTTGAAATTTGAGAGCGTTTCACAATAAAATAATTGAAAGAAATTTAATTGTGCAACTGTGATACAGAGAATATAACACGTTAAACTGAGATGTTCTTTTTCAATTAAAAGCATATATAACATGCACACATGTACAATGTTTGCTTTATAATATATGAATAGGAATAGTGGTGATGAAATGTGGAGCATTTGTAATGACAAGTGCTACCTATATTGACTTGCCTTATGGTTATGGGATGTTGTTTAGGACAGCCTTAAAAGACGATGTTTTGGGTAAATGTTCCTGGCTTTGTTGTGCCTTGCTGTTGGGACTTGGCAATTTGATTGTGATGGACTGCAGAGAACGTGCTCTTGACAAAGCAACATAGAGCTGGCTGTGGGTGAAAACTAGTTGTGGAAGTAGAGGTATATTCCAACCTTGTTGAGTGTCTCTCATTCAGACTTGTTGATAGTCATGCAAAGGGCAAGTCATATTGGAAATTGTCGCATCTGTACAAAGTCTACGGCAAACCCTCCGCGTCGTTTTTACGTCTTATTAAATAGATAGAAGAATCTCTGTATGAAAACCTTGATAGCAGCTGCCCATCCCTTTTCCGTGGTCGGCTTTGTGCCCTTTGACAAGGTATCGGGACTTAAGACCTGCAACTCTGCTTTGGAGCATTGAACCAGGCTGATGGCCATGGCCAGTTGATAGCCCATATAATTTGGTCATTCCCAGACTGGTCTTGTGGCTATTACAATATAATTGCTTATCTATGAAAAACAGGTATCTAATAAATAAATAAATGACATTTTCTGTCTGTCTTTCTGTCTGTCTGTGTTTAACACCAATCACGTCAAAACTACTGGGCCAATTGCCACCAAACTTAGCAAATGGACCAAGTTCGACCTCGTGGTGACCATGGGCTACTTGGTTTCATCTTTAGTTGCGGGGGGTTCGGGAGAGAAGGTCGACAAAAATTCTCTATGTAAATGTTTATTGCGTTGCGCCACCCGGTGGTGGTAGCAGAGGGTGTTGCAAGTCAGCTGTGGCGATAACTCGTATTTTTGCAATGTACCTGTTCCCAGAGAGGGGGAAGCCCCAAAGTCCACCTCCACTAATCAGGGGAGGCAGGGGAAGGTGGGGGGGAGGGGGGTTGGGAGTCTGGAGGGAGGGGGCAGGAGAAGGTAGGGGTGGGAGAAGGCAGGTGTGGGAGAAGGCAGTGGTGGGAGGAGGGAAGGGGTCGAGGTGGGAGGTGGGAGGGAGGAGACAGGGGGAGGGATGGGAGGAGAGACCCGGTGTTGGCCAGCAATGCCGGCCACCCCTACTAGTATGTAATAACCGTTTGAGTTATTAGATTTTTTCGTGTTTATTCGGTGTTTGCTACCATTCAGTGTGCTGTTTTTTATCGAAGAAAGAAAGAAAGGTTGCGAACTTTGACCCCAAGCTGTTGGACTCCAATCTGGATGGTGCCCATAAGAAATCACTCTTTGTAAATTCCATTGATATCCCTTTCAGAAAATGCTGTCACACTTAATGGCACCAGACACAACATTAAAACCCCCCTTAGCTCTTGAACTACATGGTCTCTCCCATTTCCACTGTTGAACTTGATTATACCTGCTGAGACCCGGTTATTCCCTTCTGCAATTCTTCTCGTTGAGCTTTGCTGCATCCATCTGTTGTTCTCCCATGGTTTACCATTTGCCCCCATTTTGTCTTTTTATTCCTTACCCCCTGGTCTGCTCTTGCATGAGCTTTGATATCTGTATTAAAATAAAATAATTTTAATTTTTTTTACTGATCTAGATGGGCCAGATAATTTACAGTCAAAGCTCGTTACTATGCCACCTCGCTTCTATGCCACTCTCGCTATTATACCACTTTTGCTCGGTCCCGACAAAATTCAATAAAATAAAATAAATTTACTATGCCACCTCCTACTCTCGCTACCATGCCACTACTGTGTGACTGTTAAAAGGCACGAGTCGTGAAAAAGTCTGTATTGCGCAGTGCTCGATTATCACACTCACGTCCAAAGGCGAAGCGACGAACTACAGTCCAGCTGCGCACAACATAACTCAATACGTACGCGCATAGTCAGACTGTGTCAAAACACGCGATTCTTCTCCCCGATGCCAGCCACAACAAGCCAATCACAACACGCACAACGAGACACAAAAAAGCACGAGCAAACACACAGACACGCAGGCACACGTACAACAGTGACATCATTTTTTTTCAAATTCAGCCCATAATGTCAGCTCAGAAACGCAAGCGAACCGACTTTACGCTGAAGGAGAAGAAGGAGATCATCGATGCCACGAAGAAGGAGCCGAATCAGTCCAAATTGGCCAGGGAGATTAGCAAGAAATGGGGCATCGAAGTTAAGAGAACCACCGTGAAGGGCATTCTCAGCAAGAAGGATGCAATCGAGGCTGCAATCAAAGCTGGATTTCCATCGAAGCGCATTAAGTTGATGCAGGCTCACGACCCGAAACTTGATGAGGGAGTGCTCATGTGGCTGAAGCAATCAAGAGGACAGAATGTTGCCTGTCAGCGGCGATCTGATCAAGGAGAAGGCGATTAAATTGGCCGAGCTGATGCACATCCCAGACTTCATGGCGAGCGACGGTTGGTTGGGCAATTTCAAGAAGCGCCACGGCATCACGTTCAAGACAGTGCAGGGCGAAGCTGGAGCGGTGGATTCGCAATCCCTTCTTGAGTGGCAACAACAGGTTCTCCGGCCCTTACTCGGGCAGTTCTCCGCAGACGACGTCTTCAACCTGGACGAGACTGGACTCTTCTGGCAGCTGCTTCCGAACAAGACCATGGCTTTCAGGGGAGAGCGGTGTACTGGAGGAAAGAAAAGCAAGCAAAGGATCACTCTTCTGGTTGGGGCAAACATGAGCGGCTGCGAGAAGTTCCCTCTTCTGGTGATTGGCAATTCCAAGAAACCCCGTGCCTTCAAGAACAAAGAGATCTCGGTCAAGTACAAGGCGAACTCGAAGGCGTGGATGATGGCGGAGCTTTTCGAGGAGATGTTGCGTGCGTGGGACGGACGACTCGGCCAGCAGGGACACAGAGTGCTGGTCTGTCTCGATAACTTCTCTGGCCACCCTCCCGAGCTCGAGCTGAACAACATCCAACTGGTCTTCTTCCCACCCCACACGACAGCCAATTCACAAGCAATGGATCAGGGAATCATAGAGAACCTCAAGCGCCACTACAAGAAGCTCCTGCTATGCCGCCGGCTTGAGGCCATAGACGAGGGAAAGGAGTTCAAGTTCACATTGCTCGACGCTCTACACGTCGCCCGGCGTGCTTGGGAGCAGGTCGGCAAGTCGACGATCAGGAACTGTTTCGCGAAGGCCAAGTTCATTGAAGAGGAGATCCAAACTGAGCCACAGGATGCAGAGCTGCCCGACATCTGGGAAGCTCTGCCTGCCGAGGAAAAGATGCACGAGAACGAGGAGATCGAGCTGTCTGACTTTCTCGAAGCCGACGAGCGCCTCGCGACTGGCGGGTATTTCACGCTGGAGGAGATTGCGGAGGAGATTCTGTGCAGAGAGGAGCCAGTGGAAAGCGAAGATGACGAGGTAACTGTCGAGGAGGAAATCGTTCCGTTCGAGGAAGCCCAGCGTGCTTGTAGCACCGTCCGGAAGTTCATGCAGCAGAGAAGAGGGAAGCCCGGTGTGATGCAAGCGTGCGATCGGCTAGACAACGAGATGCACGAGATCCGCCGAAAGAAGATGCGCCAGCTGACGATTCTTGAAAGCTTTGTGTGTCGTGAATTTCTCGCCATGCCATATGTTAGTGTGTGAACTCTGTTAGTGTGTGTATGTTCTCCGTTCGCTTAGCTTATACAACAGTCGTGCCTTTTACTTGCTGGAATAAATTTTGTCTAAAGATTAACTACAGATGGGTAACTTGAGAAAATAAGGCCGTTTTTACAAAATCTCGTTACTATGCCACTCTCGCTACTATGCCACTTTTGCTCGGTCCCGACGGGTGGCATAGTAACGAGCTTTGACTGTATTTCATTTTCAGCACATCCCATTATTTTTATCCGATAGCTGTATGGAATCTCAAAGAAATACGGTAAATCTGGGCCAACAGACAGGAAGCTTTCAGCAGTTTACACATCAATCTAATATATCAAAGGATCTGAGTCTCAGCGTGCCTGTGTCCCTGCGTCCACCCGCCCCTGCGTGTGTGTGTCTTGATCCCTTAATCCGAAGCATGCACGGCAACTAATCCCGAGCATGCACGGCAATGCAGCATAGCAATACCCGCATGCATATACGTACATGCAGCATATAATGCGCTGCACATACACGCATGAGGAGAGTTTGTTCCCATGCCTGGCCCATGCTTAATATGTTCCCCAGACAGTTTGATCAAAAGAAGGAAGAGAAGGAGAGGGTGATAAAAAATTTTTTGATCTTCCTCTAAGTGTGCTGTGGGATATTATTCAGAATTCAATGGTCAATGGTATCCAGTGTCCCTTGAGAGTCAAAATTATTCTTTGCCCTACAGTGAGTTCCAAGACATCCACCGGCAACATCAAGGACGGTGGTCTTGAAGGCACTCCACAACTCTTCAGGACCTTCCAAAGCACCCAGACCCCCCAAATCTCCACTCAGCTTGTTCGCAAACTCCTCAGCTACCCTCTCATCCTTGAGCTTGCCAACATCCAGCCAAGGCTGGGATGGTACCATTCTCCTGGATTTAAGGTGCAATTTCAGAGTTGTTACAACAAGCCGGTGGTCAGTATTGAGGAACTGAGCACTCCGGTAGACCCTGCAGTTCTGGATCATCCTCCAGCGACCATCAATGAGGACATGGTCAGTCTCCTTTGCCACACCACCAACGTTGGAATACCAAGTCCAGCGATGAGTTTGTGGGCGCTGAAACCATGAACCAACCACCTTAAGTCCATGACTTCTTGCAAAGTCAAGGAACTTAGTGCTATTCAGGTTCACAGTTCCAGACCCATGGGGACCAACACATGTCTCATAACCATCCCTCTCAGTTCCAGTCGATGCATTGAAATCCCCCAAGACTAGAAGTGTATCTCGTCTGGGACACTGATCAACTCCAGACTCGAGCCTGGCGTAGAATGCATCCTTCACGGTGAGATCATTCGCTTCAGTTGGAGCATAAACAGAGACCAGGGAAATGACACCTAAGGAGTGACGAATCCTTAGTCTCATAATACGCTCGTTGACCGGTGTTACCTCAATTATCATTGGAGTCAGCTTATTGGACACAGCGACAGCAACTCCTTTGGCATGGTAACCATCAGAGCCACCAAACCAATAGTAGGTGTAACCACCCACCATGATCTTGCCGCAATCCGGTGTCCGAACCTCAGAGAGTGCTGCAATATCGATGTCCAAACGCTTAAGCTCAGATGATAACAGAGACAGGTGATCATCCTCTCGTATGGTTAGGACATTCCAGGCATCCACCTGAAGGGACCGCCTCAGGTTAACCCAAGGAGACCGCCGTCTGGTGGACAACACCTCAGCACCACTCTGACACACTCTCCCACAATCTGACCTGGGAATGTTACCCCGTGGTTTCCCTCCTATCATCAAAGGTTGGGGGCCTGAAGGCTTTGCCCCAATCCCGTCATCCAGTGAGCTGCCCTTCGAAGGGAAGCTGCACAGGAGGTACTCCCACAGAGTGGGTTTTCAGATTTCTTTGCGTTTTTGTGTTTTGCGGAATGAAGGGTTTTACGGTGGCCGGAGTGCAAATCCTGCCACCAACCTCCTAATAAGAAGTATCCCAACTGCAGGAGGACGTCCGCAGACCAGTGTGACCACTCCTCATTTTCATAAATGCAAAGGTGAGGCAATGAAAAAAGCCAAGAATTCACAAGGTTTCGGAAAAGCGATGATAATAGAAAACCTATACGCCAAAAAAACCTATAGAAAACCAAGACGCCAAGGTTAACAACGAATAGCCAAGATCTTGTGAAAATAGCCAAGGAGTGGTCACTTTGCCGCAGACACAGTTGGGCACTAGATGTGGATGGCCGTTTGCTCACAAGGAGCTCCTCCACCCTTTGCTACTCCTCTGCCCTCAAACCCATCAAGGTGCAGCTAAGTAAGCCTTATTCAAAAAATAAACAAAATCAAAAAGAACCCAGATTCAAAAAATTAAATAATTCTGGCTGTGCCACACCATGCATCCGATCAGGTTGAAATTTAAAACATATCCCCCCCCCCCTCCCAAAAAAAAATCACTACTAGATCATAATTGTGAAGTTTCACTTCAATTGATGAAGCGGTTCAAGGAAAATAATTTTAAAAAGATTTTGCTCAATCCAATATGGCTACCAGACCATGTGACATCAATTATTCTTGAATACCTTGGTATCCCTAAAGCTTGGGGAACATTTGTGTAAAGTTTGCCCTCAATCTGTCCAGCTGTTCTTGAGAATAAGATTTTTTTTATAGGTTTTGGGGTAAATCCAATATGGTTGTCAAACCATGTGACCTATGACATCATATGTGTGAACATTTAGTTCCTCATGGATAAGCGATCATACCTGTAAAGTTTCATCTCGATTTGTTCAGCCATTTCAGAGAATAAGATTTTTCATGTTTAAAAAAATAAAAAAATAATAACAATTTGGCTGCCGAATGACGTGACCGATGACGTCATCAATTTTTTTTTCTGTGGACCAGTTTATCCTTCGATGACCATCAAAAATTTTCAAGAACCCTCAAAAACAAAAAAATTGGACATACAGAAGTCCAAAGTTTTCCATTTTTCCAACACGGCCACCACACCACGTGACCTATGATGTCATAATTATCATTAAAACAATCTGCATGAGTCACTCCCATGGTGAAAATTTTGTCTCGATCTGCCAAGCTGTTGTGGAGAAAAACACTAAAGTTCTGTGCAGACAAACAAACAAACAGACAAATGGACGCAAATTCAATACCCTTTCCTTGGCGAGGGTAATAAGAGGGGGAAAACACACACAAATAAGTAAAAAACACTTATTTGTTTGACACACACACACACACACACACACACACACACACACACACACACACACACACACACACACACACACACACACCATTGGAAAGTGTTCGTTGATACCATAGGAAGCCAACATGCTGATCCTGTATATGAGACTTTAGTGTTTGCATTTACGACTGTCCACAGTGCTCATTTGGAGAAAAGTACCAGATAACACCATGTGATTGAACGAATGTCTGGGGAGATTGAAGTCTCAAGCGACCAGCTTGAAGAGGTTTTTGCTGTTGGTTCGTACATTGAGCACGTGTTCACAGACGTGAACGCCCGGTTTTCACCCAGTTTCATAGGACATACATACATCTTCTTGCAGAGAGTGTACATGACTCCATAGACCATACTTGCGGAGGTGCAGTCAAAGTGGTCTGTGACTTTAATACTTATTTTGGGGTTCTCAGTGAAGTAGTCGTCTTGTAGTGAAAAGTGAGTGAAGTGAAGTGAAGTAGTGAAAAGGGCTGGTACTCACTGACCCCTGACCCCGCTCTGACACATGCACTTCTGACTCACTCCCACTCGATATCAAACCGCACCCCTCTCTCGTCATTCTAATTTGCTCCAACGAATGGTTAATGCTAACAAATACTTATATGGGGCCGGCAATCTTGTTCTTCCACAAAATAGTGGATTTTTTGTCCACCCTCTCCCTTGCTCCACCAACCTAATACCTCATGCCCACTCTTGTTATGCCAACTCGCAGTTTGAGTATGTATTATTTTCCTTCCATGATAAGCTGTTATTGTTAAACTTGTCACTAAAAACACCCTATTGAGGAAATAAAATTAACCTCCATCCTTGGTTATTATGCTGTGTTTATTAATGTCGTATCATCATTTTTTGACACTTTTTCCCCCCCTGTGAATATTTGGCTGTTGTGGCGAAGGTGTTTTCTTTTTTGGCAGTTGAAGACGCAGATGTGTCAGTTACTAAAAGGGCAGCATTACTTGCAAGAAGAGTTTTCGCTCTTCTTTGAGGATCTCAGACCTCCCTCCAATGCATATGATGATTTTGAAGAGGTTCAGTGGTTGGAAGAACATGAATATCAGGTGTGGTTTATCTATGAACAGTTAAAACTTCATAATCCATTTATGTGTCTGAGTTTAACCTTAAAAGGAAACCCAAGCACAATTTGTTTTATATATTTTTTGGAAAACCATTGAGAATCGTTAATCATGGTCTACTTTGAAGGGGAAAAGAATTTGAAATGTTTTGAAGGGAAAAACAATTTGAAACAGTGTCGAAAAAAGCCCTCGAGTGTCGGTTTTCGATGTCACCAGTGACGTTACATCTGTTATCCATCTTGATCTGAACAGCGGTTTTACATCGAGAAACAGTGTGCATGTCGAGCTCGGATTCCGATACCGATTCCACAGACATCAGCACCACTGATGGTTCTCAGAATGTTTAAAGTGATCATTGGGATTTTGAAGGAACTATTGGAGATAAAATTAGTGATAATACCGCTTTCAGGGAATTGTGGAGCCCAATAGTTTTGAGCATTGTGCGAGCGATTCAGAAGAAGAAGGCAGAAGTGTTTGTGAACATGAAAATGCTGGTCCACATGATCACTTCAGCTCGGTTGGGTTTGATTTTCTGTTTGGCGGTTTATAAGGGAGGGATTTTGGATTAATTGATAAATGGGTTTACATATTACTCGAGCAGAAATACCCGTCATCACTCGACAGCTCGGGCACTGCCCAGCGTACTCGGATGTCGCAGACAAAATG
>NC_140972.1:79974062-80064062 GCF_056783735.1 Eptatretus burgeri | reverse complement strand
TCTTTGGTAGTCACACCCCCCTTGCTCACATCGTAGAGCTCAGTCCCTACAGCCTTTCCTGTCCCGCAAGCCAGGTGGCTTCATGTGGTTGTACAGTTTCTGGACCTGGTCGAGGTTCCAGTAGGCCCGTAGGCCGATAAAGATAAGGCTACCCGTTGGGTTGCATGGCTGATTTTTAACAACCTATTTCGGGAACAGAGCAGATGGACAAAAGTGGAATGACAATTCCCGTAAACCTTGAACACACTCATTGCGTTGATTTATGGATTTCCAAGTTCAGGTTCTATCTCATAAGAGTCGTAGGACTCAATTTTAAAATCTAAATAGGAAGGTGGTGCTTGGGCCACCATCACTTTTTTTTGCAGTATTCCTCTTTAGACAAGAAACAATTAATGCTGGCAATGTAATTGTTGCACATCTAACAAGCACCACAACAATGATGATCCACAATAATCCAACAGAGATCCAGTGTAACAGGGTAGTCCCCCAGCCTCCAAAAATTCCTTCAAACCAGGAGTAAAGCCTATCTTTCATAAAATAATTGTGAAATTTGGCTCCTTCTTGCTTCATCTTGTCAGCTATGTTTGTGATTTTCTCCGAGTTATCAGGAATATAAGTACAACACTCAGAGTTAATTACAGCACACGTTTCTCCTTGAGTCGCGAGGATGAGATCAAGGGCAACCCGGTTTTGCATTGCGACTGCACGCAGGGCGACCACCACTGAGTTGATATCAACCATGCCGAGGGCAGTTTTATTTGCCAATGATTCAAGCGAAGCAGCTAACTCTGCCAATCCCACAGACGTTTGTCCTACACCGTAGTGAGGAATTAGAATCATGAAGAACAATTCAGTTGACGTGAAACTCCGTTTACCCCGTTTCAAATGCTCAAAAGGTGACTTAGATAACAGGCGCATATGCGGCAAAATGAATGACAAGAAACAAGATCCACTCCAATTAACTGGAAGCTCGATTTCCACACACGAAATAGGTATTATTTAAAGTGACTTGTGGTCCCATCGTGTGATTTTCATAGACATAATGACTGCATTCAGAATTTCCTAACCTTCTCTCTCCCCATGCCTCTTGTACCAAGCATAGTTCAGGTTTTTCTGTCGCCCATTCAACCATAAAATGTGGAGGCATCTTACTTAAATTAAAATTTGGCCAAAACCAGTTACTGAAATTTCGTTGTCGGAGGCAATTTCCATTTCCATTGGTAATTATGTGGTCGTCAAGGTTATTATCTTGTTTATCCCAGTTCTTTTCCTTTGCCCAGTATCCACACCACTCACTTAAATTGAATGGTATTGCCAACAGAGGTATTCCAGTAACTGCTGAATGAGGTATCTTAGTACAAACCCAGCAATTAGTTTTATTAAAAGCTTTCGCGTGTTTACAAGAAAGAGCCAGGTAAGTGTTTATTCCATGTGGTGAACCCACTCTGCTCGTTGAGCTTCTTCGGTCGCTGGGTGCCATGGGCTTAGTTTGGTGGGCAGTGTGACAAGCCCATCGCCAAATAACATGCAAATAACGTTGATCACAGACAGTACTTATCGGCTTAACAGACCAAGTACACATTGTACAACCTGCATTTAGTCGTACAAATAATCCTGCAATGGAAAGAATCATTAAAGTTATCAGGAAACAGTGTTCTCCTCGGGTTATTTTTGGCTGTGTGCCAGTTTGCAGTGTGTGGCATGGATCCATGTTGCTCTTCCTTTACACTTCACAGCTGTATGGGTAGTTAGCAGTATTATAAACGGCCCACACCAACGTGCTTGAAGAGAGTTCTTCCTTTTGTAAATCTTCACATAAACAGTCTCATAATAAACAAAAGTTTGAAGTTGTGTTGTGATGATCAGACCTGGCTGGTTCTGGCAGGGCTTGCTTCACCTGCGCATAAAAAGTCCTCACAGCATGATTCAGAGAGACACAGAACGCAAGCAACGTGTCATCCATTTGCTGCACGTTCATGTCTTTTACAGTCAATGGAGGTGAGTTTGGTAATCTCATCGTCTTCCCATCAGAATCTCATGCGGAGATAAGCCAGTTTTTCGATTTACGGTAGATATCATAGTCATGAGAGCAATGGGCAGAGCTTCTGGCCATTTCAATCCAGTCTGTTCACAAATCTTTGCCAGTTTATTCTTTATAAATCCATTCTGCCTCTCTACTGGCCCCGCAGATTGCGGACGGTATGGGCAGTCAAAATGTTGCTTGATTTGCAAAACCCGACACATCTCTTTCACCACTTCGGCTGTGAAATGAGTACCTTGGTCACTGGAGATCCTACAAGGTATTCCAAACCTACAGATGAAATCCTTCATCAACAGTTTAACCACAGTAATGGCATCTGCTTTCCTACTAGGGTAAGCCTCAACCCACTTGGTGAACAAATCGACGATGACTAAAGCAAATTCAAAGCCACAGCATTTTGGTAACTGAATAAAATCCATCTGGATATGAACGAATGGTCCGTATGGAATTGGATGACCACCTAGGGCCATCTGCACCCCCTTTGTCGGGTTATGTTCTTGGCAAATGTGACCGGTCCTACAATACTGTTCTGCAATTGGACGAAACCCCGGGGCAAACCATTGTCTCCCAATTGAAGTACTCATGCCCCCCCCCTTGCTGGTATGCCCGGCCCCATGTGCCAATCGTGCGAGCCAGGGTAACAGAGCTTTTGGTGTTACCACACGACCATCAGATGATCTCCATAATTTGGATTCATTTTCAAATTCACATCCAGCCAATATCCACAAATCTCGTTCTTAAGCACTAACAGCTGTCTGCAAAGTATTTACATCGTCAAGGGTTGGCGTCGCCACTTGACTCAATACACATTGTGATATCAAGAGAGCTCCAGTGTTGGCAGCAGTTTTTGCAGCTCCATCTGCCCTTGCCTTTCCCCATGAGACATCATCAGATCCTCCGGTGTGGGCATCACATTTAACCACTGCAATTTGGTGAGGCAGAAGTATCGCTTCCAGCAGATTTGCAATCCATGCTCCATTCCTTACCTGCGCACCTGATGATGTTATAAATCCCCTTTCGCGCCAGAGGGCTCCGAATTTGTGTACAGCACCAAAGGCAGAGCCGGAATCAGTGTAAATTGTCACTATTTGGCCTTTGGCTAAGTGGCATGCACGAGTGAGGGCGAACAGTTCTGCTTGCTGCGTGGAGCAGCTCTCAGCCAATCTCCCCCCTTCGATTACTTCGTGATCAGAGCAAACGGCGTAGCCTGTTAATAGGAATCCATCAGGTGGGCGTGATGACGAACCGTCGACATATAAAATCAATTCAGAATTTTGGATTGGTGTGTCTCTCAAATCAGGACGAAGTAGACACGTGTGTATGATCACCTCCTCACAATTGTGAGTATCACCATCCAGTTCTCCTGGCAGCAAACTAGCAGGATTCAGTGGCGCGCATCTTCTAATCGTAATGTTCGTTGGTGCTGTAAGTGAGAGTTCGTATGTCGTTGCCCTTGAAGCCGACAAATGCTGTTTTTGTTTTTAACAGTACAGCTTCGACTGCGTACGGCACCATGAAAATCAAAATGTGTCCCAGGACGAGTGCTTCTGTCGCCTGCACCGCTAGCGAAGCGGCTATTACTGCCTTTAGACAAGATGGGAATCCTTGCTACCGGATCCAATTTAGTACTGTAATATGCAACAGGCCGTAATTTATTTCCGTGCTTCTGTGTCAACACCGACTGTGCAAACCCCCGACTCTCATTTGCGTACAAATGAAAAGGTTTTTCATAGTTTGGTATACCCAGAGCAGGAGCAGAAGATAGAGCCTGCTTTAACGTTACAAAAGCCTTGTCTGTTTCTTGTGTCCACGTTAGTGGACTGGGCGCGTTTGCTGATTTCCAATTTCCAGCAGGGGGCGCACTAAGGCTGCATAATCTGGTATCCACTGCCTGCAATAGCCGGTCGTTCCGAGGAAAGATCTCATCTGTTTAGCAGTAGTTGGCTTGGGCAGTTTTAATATTGCAGCTATACGCTCCGGGGAGATGCGCCTTGTATCTCCCTTCAAAATATGCCCCAAATATTTCACCTCTTCTTGGCAAAACTACAATTTCGCTCTCGATGCTTTGTGTCCCTTTCTGGCTAAAGCTCCCAACAGCATTAACGTATCTCGGTCACATGCGTCCTTCGACGCTGAACAGATCAGCAGGTCGTCAACATATTGAATCGGTGTGGATCCACAAAAAAAAAACTACGTCATCCAGGTCGTCTTTCAAAGCTCGAGAAAACAGTGTCGGGCTCTCGACATACCCTTGAGGAAGCACAGTCCAAGTGTATTGCCTTCCCTTATACGTGAACGCAAAAAGGAATGTGCTTCTTGGGCTATCGGTACACTAAAAAAGCTGAACAAAGATCCACGACACTATAATAGGTAGTAGTACTTGGGATGTCTGCTAGAATGGTAGCTGGATTTGCAATTACGGGATAAGCCGGAATCACGTGTCATTCACTGCCCTCAAATCCTGTACGAATCTCCACGTCGACTTCCCAGGTTTTCTTACAGGTAAGTTCGGTGTATTACATTGACTGACTGTCGGAATAATTATCCCTTGCTTCAATAGCGCTTCCACTACGGGAGCAATCCCTGCTTCTGCTTCCGGACACAATGGGTATTGCGGTTTTCAAGGCAGTTTCTTTTCTGGATCTATATTGATCTTGACTGGGTGCATGCCTCTAATTCGCCCTACATTGTTGGCATGTGTTGCCCACAGACAAGTCGGGACTTGGTCGAGTAGTTCAGGTAATTTTTCTGACCCATTTATTTCCGAGAGATCAGCCATTTTGAATGCAGTTTTCACCGTCCCACGACACTCTGACCAACAATATCCATCTGCTCCAATCTTCCAAAGTCCGTTTACTTGGCTCAACTCCATCAAAGTCGCTTGTCATGCTTTCTTCAAACAGGTTACCATGTGACCGATGTCCGTTGCTTGGTAACCTCTTGCTATCGCGAAAGTAACATGTGTAACAATGGACGGTTGGTTCCACAATTTTAACTGTTCCTGCGTGACATGCACCTCCAGGCCAATCCCTTGCTTTCCAATCCAAATTGTCCCCAACGTTATGTCAAAGGTCTGGTGTAATTTCGAAAGTGTTTCACTCGCATAGACGTTATCTTTTCCCTTGACGTCGCAATCAGCAAAGCAATGTAATCGAGTCTGCACCCCATCTGTGTCCATGTGGTGTTGACTCACCCAGTCGTACACCTCGGGAACGATTCTCTTCAAATGTGACACATATTCCTGCAAATATTTAAATGCTTCAAAATTAATCACAGTCCATCGATATACAAGATTCTCTGTACTTTCCTGCAATAAATTCAGCATAGTTATATGCGATTCGTGAGGTATTTCTAAATACACTCCCTCAGGGGTACATTTCACTGTACAGTTCAGCTTACATAACAGATCTCTTCCCAACAGATTAATTGGTGTATCAGTTGCCATCAAAAATGCATGGTGCGCAGACAATAGTTCAAACTCTACCCGTAGTTGTTCAGTTAGTGGGATCGGAATGGCAACTCCTGACATCCCCACTACTTTTACTCATTCTCGCGATAACGGGGCATCCAGGAAATCACTTTTTCTGAGCGCAGATTTGGTCGCTTCCATTTCAACTAAGAAAGGAATCTCTCGGCCTTCAATTTTCAAAGTCAATTTCGGTTCGTCACATTGTTTTAAAGTCAGAAAGGGTAACCCAGACGAAGTCCCTTCTGTTCTTTGTCATAAAACGAATGGGTTTTGGGGTTGAAATGAACTTTGAGGTGGAGGAGGTGGGAATTAGGGTGGAGGATGAGGAGGAGGGAATTCGGTGTGAGGTGCAGGGGGTTGAAATGAGCCAGCTTGCTCAAGCTGTGTTCCCCATCTGTCCTGCTGTTGGAAATATGGACCTCCATCTCTGTTTATTTGTACCCCTCGTCTCTCTTCTACCGGTCTGTACGTACCATAAATACCATAAGTTCGACCATTTCTTCTGTTCCGGCACTCCTTGGCCCAATGACCTGTTTCTCCACATGCATGACAGACCTCTCTGCGTGGGTCTCTGTATTGGGGTTGGCCATGTTTATAGCTTGTCCCTCGGTTTTGTGCATTATATCTCACATTTCTTCCACCGGTCCATTCACCTTGCCCTTGAATCTGAGCCAGCATTAATGTAGCTTCATCTGTCTCATCATAACGTTGTTTGATCAATGAATTACAATGTGTCACATACTCCATTAAATCTTTTACCTCCTTCGATTCCCAGCCGATACACACTCGCTTAATTTCGTTTTGTAATTTGACTGTCAAACCATTCAGGAACGCATTAGCAAATGGAACACCCTCTTCTTTCAATCCAGAGTGACATTGATATACACTCCAAATTCGCTCCAAGTACTCCAATGGATCTTCGGCAGGGCGTTGCTTGCACGCCTGTATTTTCCCCCAATCTGTTTTAAGTGGAACAACCTCTGTCACTGATTTAATGAGCGTGTTAATATGTTCTTTCAGCTCACCTCTGCTTCCGGGCGCTTCATCTGGCCATCCTGCTGTCTGTTTCAATTGTCGGAGTAACCCCTCCGGCACAATCAATTTCAACAAAATATCCATATCCATATAAGTTGGCCGATGGCATTCCACGACCACACTCAATTCTCGCTGGAATTTTTTCGGATTCTCTCGCATCTTCGGCATCTCATTTACAATGGCTCTTAATTTGGAACCCCACGGCTGATATATCGCTTGCACATCCCTTGCCCCCAGGTAATCTCGCAATGGAAACGCACCTATGAGTGCATCTGCTTCGTCCTTCGCGGTCTCCGACGTTATCTTTTTTGATCGAGTCTGCATTCTACCCTTGTCAGCAAGAGGAACTTTCTCTCTGCGTTGTGTTTCAGCTTCCTTTGTCTCCTTTTTAATTACTCCCCTGGCTCCCCGTTGAGCCTCCTCTTGCCCTGTGGCATCACCTCCCTCTGTCTCGTCCGCTCCCTCGTCCTCGAGCGGTTGCTCTATCGGAACTATGCTATCTGGCCATGTATCTGACTCTTCTTCTTCATCCTCAAATCTGACAGGCACAGCTCGTTGCCTCTTCATTTTATTTTCAAGTCTTACTGGCATCTGCTTCGTTAATTGGTCTGGCTGACCCTTCAAGTTTAACAACCGTGCCTTTTCGACTCTGTCACGACATTCCTCCATCCAATTTATATATACAGTAATCCCCCATTTCTCGCGGGGGTTACGTTCCAAACCTCCCCGCGCTAAGTGAAAATCCGCGATGAATGGAAGCCTCCCCAAAAAATCGATTCATCTGGTCTGGTCGGTTTGGGTTTGAGGTGCCTGAGATCGACTAGTCTTGTCTGGTCGGTTTGGCAGTGATTGGGTTTGAGGTGCCGGATATCGACTAGTCTGGTCTGGTCGGTTTGGCAGTGATTGGGTTTGAGGTGCCGGAGATCGACTAGTCTGGTCTGGTCGGTTTGGCAGTGATTGGGTTTGAGGTGCCGGATATCGACTAGTCTGGTCTGGTCGGTTTTGAGGTGCTGGGTATGAGCAGTGCTTGTCCAATGGCGGCAAACCTTTTTCCTTCCCGAAGCATATATCGAGCACCTTTACCTTAATCTTCTCCTGGAGCGTCCCAGTACCTTCCTCTGGCGCTTCGGTTCCTTGCCAGAAGCCTTAGAAGGTGCAGGGCGTTTGGGCGGCATCGTGGGGCTTGGAGGAAAAATGTAGAAAATATTCGTAGTTCACAAGTGAAACTTTGTCTCGTGTGTTGTGTGACTGGTCGAGCACCATGCGTTATAATTTATTGCTTAAATAATTTATATTTTGTATATTATCACCACGATGTACCGGGGGAATCCACAGAAAAAATTAGTTACGTTCCAAGGGAAAACCCGCAATGAACCGGGGGCGCGATAGGTGAACCGCGATGAAGCGGGAGTTGACTGTACGCTCCACTTTACATGCTTCTGGTCCTTCTTATCCTTACTTTTCACCTCCAGTACTTTTCTTAAATTATCTAAGCAATCATGATCAAACGTACCATTCTCAGGAAAAGGTAATCTGCTATTTCTAGTCCAATTGCACCACTCTGCGACGTCTCTCACAGCATCAGCCCCATACTTATCAAACATAAATCTTGCACATGTACCTCTCTGTGGCTTTTGAAAGGTTGCTTCGGTATACACAATCTCATCATTTTTTCCATTTCTATTTCCCATCTTTCAAACCGTCAACAGTTTACAAATCACAAATACTTCAATTTTTGAAATACAATAAAAAAAAATTACAATAATGCTCTAATTCTCTGACATGTACTCTCTGTTCGAAAAAATGCGTTACCTGCAAAGACAGCCCACCGTCTGGGAACGCTCTCTGCTTACCTTTGCTCAAGCACTTGCCGTTCCAGACCTCCAGGGACAGCCTCCAGCAGATTCAGCACCTCCGGTCACGGCACCAATTGATGAGGAATTATTTTCAGCTTCATGTTGTCTTCTGAGGTTTCGTTGTGATGGTTTTATTTAACTTGCAGGGTTTTAACGTTTTGCCGACTCGGTTTTAAAATCCTGTATCTCCAATGACAGACACCGATAAAATGAATGTCCACAAAATACTTTTCTCAAATGAACAATTTTATTCTAATTTTATCCACCAGTTTAATTCTCAACCTCTCACACACACTTTTCCTCCCCACAATGAACCTCTCCCTCGTGTGTGTGTATATATATATATATGTATGTATATATGTATATATATATATATATATATATATATATATATGTATATGTATATGTATATGTATATGTATATATATATATATATATATTTATATATATATTTATATATATATAAATATATATATTTATATATATATGTATATATACATATATATATATATATATATATATACATATATATATATTTACATATATATATATTTATCTTCTTCTTTCGGCTGCTCCCTTTAGGGGTCGCCACAGCGAATCATCCGCATGATCCGCATAGTGATTTGGCACATGTTTTACGCCGGATGCCCTTCCTGACGCAACCCTGGTCGCCTCTTACAACACAGGGATATGGTACACCTATTTTAACCGGGGTATACACCGGCCCAGTACACTGGTACTCATTTCGCCGACCTCGGAAGGATGACAGGCTGAATCAACCCCCTGGTGTATTAATTCAGTGGTCCAACGGGGATTGAACTCAGGACCTTCAGGATCCCAAGCCGCTGCCCTTACCAAGCAACAGTGATGGAGACACAGAGGGAAAAACTAAATGGGGTGACCGAAACGTGTGAGACGAGACACGAGGTGATGACGGAAAGAATAAAAGAAATAACAGAGACACGGGAGGTAGAAACGGTAGAGGAGAGACCACACGACAAAGACGGGGTGGAAAACGAGCACACACACACACAGAGTTAGCAAGGGACCATGAGGGTGAGCTGGCGGACTGTGGCGTGACCCGGTGCAAGCAGCTGGATAGCCTCCTTCAGGAACGGAGAAGACGCTATGCTCCCTTGAAGCTGATCACGACCAGGTGGGTTCGGTCGTGTCAAGCGAGGTAGAGGGGGCGACTGCTGCGGACGGGTGCACGAGGAACTTGGGGGGGTATAGAGGCCCCGGAAACCCTTGGGGTGGCACAAATCCCCAGTGTGGTTACGAGTGTGGTCCCGGTGTGTGTGGTGAAAGGTGTGAGTACGACCCCATGTGTGAGTGGTATGGTGGCGAGTGTGCCAAAGTGCGTGCTTCCCAGCACGCCGTGTGTGTATGAGGCACCGTGTGTGGAAGGAGCCAAGTGTGTGAGTGCAGCCACGTGTGCGAGGGAGGTGGCATGCGTGAGTGAACGGCCGAGTGTGAGAGGAACAGCGTGTTTGAGTGGAAGGGTGTGTGTGAAAGAGACAGCGTGTGTGAGGTCGCTGCATGTAAGGGAGATGACGGTGGGCAAGAGTGAACATGCAGCCGCGTCTCCCGGTGTGAGTGTAATGGCGCGGTGTGTGAGCGTCGTAACACGCAGGTGTGCGTGGATGGAATGGAGACGACGACGGCGACAGAGGGACAAAGACCGAGTAGCAGCTGTAGTTTTAATGGGGACCGGGCCGGGTTTACCCAGCAGCGAGCGCGAGGTCCGTGCCGTACAGTGCACGAGGCCGCCACGTGCGCGCTTGCGGGAGTGAAACCCGGTCCATAAACACCAGCGGTGGATGTTGCCGATCCCGCGGATGGACAAAGGTTAGGCAGGATAACGGATTTAGACCGGATGGGTTCTCTACGCGACCATGTGTGTGAAGCTCTGACGGGCAGAGCACATGTGTTCGTGTTGGGAACCCCTCGAAACGCGAGGCTTGTTTTTTTTTTTTTGAATGCGCAGGGTGACGTCATGGCTGCACGTGGGGTTGGAATCCGGCAGGAGGGTGAATCCCTGCCGGATGGTGCCGTCCAAGAGGGACGAGGGACGAGGTACACGTGCAGCTGCCATGACGACACGGTGCTACGCGATTTAAAAAGAAAAGCAAACCTCGCTTCGGGTGAACAGGATTCCCAGGCAGGAGGTGAGAACCCCCCCCCCCCTGCCTGGGCACAGGATAACACTAGTTAGGAGGGTTTTCGTTGAGATTTAGGAAGGGAGAAGTGAAATAATGGATTTGAGGACAGTGACAGACTTTGAGTGTGTAGAGGGGACGTAGCTTAGCTGCGTACTGTTAAAAGGAACGTGTTGTAGTGTAAGGGATGACGAGGGAGCACGAGGTAGTTCGGGGTTGTAGTGAGCAGAATGGCAGGATTCAGCAGTGTGTGTGGAAAGGAAAATGTACTTGTTGAGTGAGTGAGGCCAGTGGGCCTGTATGTATGGAGTGAATGGGGAATGCATGGTGTGATGAGTGATTGGGGGGAGGAGTGATTCCCGCCCAAGGGACCCCGGGCTCAGTGTAGAGTGAGTTAGCTGGGTTAGTTAAATTGACAAAATGGAAGTCGTTTTGTTGTTGGTGGGGAAGTAGGCTCGAAACCCGTTTGGAGGGGTGCAGGAGCCCTGTTGGCGGGCTGGGAGCATGGCTGCGAAAGGTGAGTATCGCTGAGTGGGTACCCCGGGCACCGGGCTAGTCGGCCGTAGTAGGCCAAGGGCCCATGGGGGGCCGGGATAGTGTAGTGGGCACGTGTGACCCGCTGATGCGGGGCCCGGGGCGCCATAGGCCGCGTGGGCAGTGCGTGGGCATGGGCGACCCTCGGAAAGGCGCCCGGGGCGCCAGCCTGCCACGTGAGTGTTTCAGGGGAGTCGCCAGAGAGGCCACTCCCCGGTGTATAGGGAGCTGGTTGGCTCGGAGGCAGTGTAGTGCCCGGGGGTGCCATAGCTGGAGAATCGGCAGAGGGTAGTGCCTGCCAAGGGAGCCACGCGTCCCAGCCACGAAACCGTGTGAGGGCACGGGCGGAAAATTGGGGGGCAAGGCCCAAAATTGTGAGGACACCAACACAGGCGATGGGAATCCTGGTTGTTAGAACCAATAGTTTAAGCGAGAGGCGCTTGTTGAAAGCCCCGGGGTAGTTCAAAAGTTAAATGGATAGGGTAGATAGGAAGTGCACCCCTCCGCACCATCCATCCCTTCGCTCACGTTGTGGGCCGCTGGACCCACTTTGGGTAAAGATCGCTGAACTCTGAGGAGGCCATCCTGAGGCTTGAGTTGGGCCTCGACACAGGACGCCAGCTCTCCCTCATTCCCCTCCAGGAAGGGAACTTAGGGGTTGGGAGTAGGCTAGGAGACAGGATAGGTTAGCTGAACAAGGACGATAAAAGGGGTTAGGAGACGAGTTATGGAGGGGGAAGTAAAAATAAAAATAAAAACAAAAAAATAAGTTGGGGCTAAATTGGGTTTTGACAAATTAAGGGAATGGGTATGGACCGAGACAGGCAAAGGCGATAGGTTGGGAGGGAGACAGTAGGGTAGGTCCGAGCCCGCCTTCTGAGTGGTCAGCACAACCGCACTCCCTCCACTGACCTCCATTTCAAGGCAAGAGGCTGGCCAACTTCATCGGCTGGCTGTTTGCTGCAAGGCCTGTGCCGGCCGGATCGTCTGCTCGTGTTTACTGCAAGGCCTGTGCCGGCCATTTCATCTGCCGGCTGTGTTTGCTACAGCGGCCTTGTCATGCCATGCCTTGCCTGTCCACCTTTGCCATCCATGCCGACTGCCCTCTTCATCTTTTGCCCCCGTTCTGTTTTGCATTCCCCCCCCCTTCTGTTCATTACCATGTGCGCCAGGATCATTGCGCAAGCCTCGAGGACTGCCCTGTTGGCAGCTACAACACGGGCCTGCAGTGGCGGCCCGTGCACCGTTCTTTGTTTGCATCCATCCGTCCATCCATACATGCGCCGTTGTGTTCATTGCGTGTGCCACTTGAGCTCGCACGGAGACTGCATTTGCGCAGCTCATGCGCCGTTTTGTTCACTGCGTCCATGTTAAAAGGGGGGAGGTCCTGGACCATGTGTGGGTGGCTGGCCACGTTCCCCGCGCCTGCATTTCATGAGCCAGAGACTGTGGTTGAGCAGCCTGGCTCCCTGCCTTTTCTCTTTGCATTGTAACATTTCTCTTTGCAGAGTCCATAGATCCTGGGCCATGGAGTAGTGTAAGATTTGTAAGGTTAAGTTGTTAAGTTGTGGACTGTATATGAGTGCGCCCCTGGCATTTACGTCTTAGCGCCGGCATTTTATTTAAGTTGTCCATATGAGTGGGTTTGTTTAGTTAGTTACTCAGCCCGTAGGTTATTTATTTTGGGGACACGAATACACTGAATGTCGCACTCAGGGATCCGAAGGTAAAACATGCTCGGGGAGAACTACACATGATGGCACACGAAAATTCGACGACTCGGGACGAGTCTGCAAAAAGGGGAAGGGGTAGTGTTACGGCTGTGGAAATTTGCAATACACCAAAAAGGTCCTCAGGTTAGATATATCGATAAGTTCATGTGTAGTTTGTCCACACCCGTTGTTTAGAGGGAATATATGTGATTCATCTGGGCTGCGAAGCTTTGAGTTAGCCATTTTTCTTTATCTATCATTATTTTGGACCAATCGCCTACCAACAACCAAACCACCACAGCAAACTCCCACCACCTTCGCCTTTTCCTTCCACAACCATCAACCACACCACCTGTCAACACCGAACGTCGTGCTGTCCAGGGCCCGTTCGGTGATTGTTGCCGAACGCGTCGAGCCGCGAGTACAAATGCGAAATGGATGCCTTTACGGGAGAGGAAATCGGATCAGGGGAGGTTCACGCCCCCTTTTCCTCCGTCCAATGGGCGAGCATCGGGCGGTGTGGCCACACCCCCAAGCGCGATGCATGTGGATTCTTTTAGGAGGAAATTCAGATCAAGAGAGGCTCACGCCCCTTTTTGCCCGACCAATGGCTGAACATCGGGTGGCGTGGCCCCGCCTCCAAGCACGTTTTGATCCACGAATTTACATACACGCTCCTCCCCCGGTCTATAAAGACGCGAGCCCAAGGCGACTCGCGGCTGGCTGGTTGAGTGAAGGCGGAGGTCGTCGTCGAGGTTGTCGTTGTTGGGTCGTGGTCGAAGATGTGGAGTCTGAGTCGTGTGCTTGCGGGGATCGGACGGCGAAGGGGACGGAGCTCGGAGTTGAGGTTGAGGTCGAGGGACGAGTCGCGGAGTGAAGCAGGGACGCGGAAGAAGGATCAGGGCGAGAGTTCGCCAGAGTCGGTGCGGTCCCAAGGCCCCGCTAGTGGGACGGAGCATCCGCCATTCCTTCTTTCTACCCCGAGCATCAACAATTCCCCCCATCCGCGCTGAGATAGCGCCGGTAACCCCATCCGTTCCCCACCCCAACCGTGGTGTCGACCGACCAACACGTGCCTGCACAATGCACGCCTAAAGGAGCTCACCGACAACGCCGGGGCACGGAGGCAGGCACGTTACGCTGAGATTGCGGCTGGCCCGCCATCGCGCCACGAGGGCGCGGGTAAGACCCCTTCGGTCTCGTGGTCCTGGCCGCTCACCCAGGTCCCACGTACATTTGGTCCACGGACCTATCTGCCCCCTTGCCTATGAGGGTGGCTTTTATTTGCTTTTTGTGTAAATGTGTGTGTGGCGCCAGTCTTTTAAGTAAACCTGAATACGTGCTTGTACATTGCTTTATTCGGTTGTAGCTCTGCGTTGCTTTCATTGCTTTGACTGTTATACGTGCATTCTTACTGTATGGCTGTGAATACGTGCTTGCCTTGTCTGTGTGTGGAATAAAAGTGCTTGTTAAATTGTGACCCGTTTCGTTGCGTCCTTTCCTTCGTTTGAAAGTTCCATCTTGCATCACGGAAGGCATTGGTAGTGGGTTTAGACACCCAGTAAGTAATCTGAACCGTCGAGGTCGGCGATAACTCCGCTCGGTTATCCCCTTAGCGCGGAACGAGCCGCTTAAGCGGTTCGTGTCCGGAGCCGACCTGCGGCATGGTACAACTCCTCGGTACGCTACCGGCGCGGGTACTTAGGTATATCGACATTCGGCGATTCACCCTATTTCGCACAGGTAGAATGCGGACTGGGTTGTGGTGAGGTTAAACCCCCACCCGTGACTGGCTTCTGGCGGTAGTTCCAGGAGGGTCACGACTGAATTGTCTGTCCGGTGGGCAACGCGGCTGCTATTAGAGTAACGCGGCCGATCGCACGACGGGCGGGCCAGAATTCGTAACAATATATACTGTATATAAACATCACACACACACACATATACATACAAACACACATATATAAACACCACACACACACACACACACACACACACACACACACACACACACACACACACACACACACACACACACACACACACACACACACACACACACACACACACACACACACACACACTTCCAGTACTCTAAAGGGGTTGTATTGTTGCGGGGCCGGGACGTCGGCCGCGGGCACGACCACTGGATGGAACCGCAGGTCAGCTCGACCGATCGCCCGGAATTCAGATTGTCGCCCCGGATAAGTCCAGAGTCGACGGGTCCTCGATCGGACCACGCCGATATTTACCAATGGATAGACCACGTGGGGTAGGGTCGATTGCCAATTTCAATTTACCTAAATACCCACGTGGTCCAACTACCGGGGAATTTCACCCTCAACGGAACTCGTACGAAAACGAGCCGCTTAGCGCGCTCGTTCCGTGTGCGATTCCGAGCGGTTTAAACGCCAAGAACCATCGGTCCAAATGTCCCCTTAGGGCCGTAACAGCTTTAACTAATTCTCAATCACGCGTCATGTCGAACCAATGAAAGAAACACAAAACGAGCTGATGCATTGAACAAATAGGGGTATTTATTTACAATTGGCACGGAGGGAAACACAAAGAGCAGAACTAAACCGACTATTGAGAATGCAATTATATTCGGCACAAAGCACTTGACAGTTTACTACTTATTAGACGGTTGCCACGAACACAGATACGCACACACCCAAAGAATCATCGGACCAACTGGTCTTTATTGAGACCTATCTTGGACCTGCCCGCCTCGTGCGGTCTTCAAGGACCAGGTCCTCAGGGCCGAACTGGACCCCCAGCACGATCCGGACGATCGAAGCGAGCGAAGTCGGCAGGGCGAAGGCTGGCGGGAGAAGACCCTCCATGCGCATGCACTTTCCAGAACTCATGCGCGACCAGAACAACAGGAGAACCTGCGGAGAACGACAGGAGAACCAGCCACGAAGAACAACCGGGGAACCAACTTGCAGAACGACAGTAGAACAATGCGCAACACGACAGGAGAACAACGCGCAACCCGAAAGGAGAACAACGCGCCGAATGCGCAGACCGCGCCTGTATTTATACCCCCCCCCGCTTCGGAAGGGAGGGGGGGCGCCTCCTCGCGACCCTCCCTCTCTCACTGGCTGGTTTTGGCGCGCAAAGTCGCTCTTCCTCTCTCTCACTGGCCAAAACGGGCGGCAAGCCCCTTGATTGGCCCGGGGGCGTGGTGACGTCACGCGGAGCTCTTTCCTCATGTCGCGGGAAGTTGAGGAAGGAAGTTCCTCACACAGGAAGTTGAGAAACATGTTTCTGCAGGGGCTCTGCCCACCCCTGACGTCGGCCAGAGCGAGGTGAAGGAAGCGAAGTGAAGGTGAGGGTGATGCGGTGTCGCCGGCGTTGATGTTGGTGGTGTAAAAATACACGAAGAGAAAACCTGGCTATTAAAATAACTCCACAGCGCAGGAACATTTAATTACCCATTAGACTGGGGTCAGGACTCTAATCGGCACATGTACTTACAGATATGACTGATCTAAAGGACCTGTATGTTGTGTGTTCATGGCTTCCAGATTCGCAACACTACCCCCTCCCCTTTTTACAGACTCGTCCCGAGTCATCAAATTTTCGTGTGACCAGCATGTGTAAGTTCTCCCCGAGTACATTTTACCTTCGGATCACTGAGTGCGACAGTTTCTTTTCTTTTTTTTTCTTTTTTTTTTCAAATATGTGTCCCAAAAATAAATAACCTACTGCACTGCGTAACTAACTAAACAAACTCACACAGACTCACTCGGCCAACTTAAATAAATTGCCGGCGCTAGGACAAACAGGCAAGTGGGGTAAGAACTTATTTACAACCTTAACTTATCTATTATTTTACACTAGAAATGGCCCAGGACCTGGCATCTGTGGGAAAGAAGGCATAGCAATGTCAACAGTTATGCGAGGGTGAGTGCTCCGCAGCTGAAGGTCAGATGTCTTCAGGGCCTGATCACAAGGTCCCTCTTTGTTTGTCACTGAACCTTTTCTCTTTTGTTTTTTAGTTTTCAGCTGCTGGAGGCAATTCACCCTTACCCAGCATGCCATATGCCATCCCACAAGCCATTTGAAGGGGTAGCCAGGCTGCCCAAATGCAGTCTCTGGCTCCCTTGTGCAAGAACGGGGGTAGCCAGCTGACCAATGCAGTTCCTGGCTCCTCCTTGAAGTGAACTGGGTGGAAGATGCAAAAACACAAATGGAACTGGATGGATGGATGGAAGATGCAAAACACGGTACACGGGCTGCTCAATGCAGTCCCCGTGGTGTAGCTGCCTGCAGGGCAGTCTTTGCAGAACTGGATGATCCTGGCGCACATGGTGATGGTTGCTGACACGGGGGCAAATGCAAAATGGGGTAGCAGGCATGGGGTTACGGCAGAGGCAGGCAAACAAGGCATGGCAAGGCAAGCCCATGCATAACAGGCGATTCCGCACAACAGGCTGGCAGGTGAAGCTGGCCGGCCTCTGGTCTCGTTCAATGAGGTTTGTGGAGGGAGTGCGGTGGTGCCTGCCGCTCCGAAGGCGGGCTCGGACCTAACTTACTGTCTCACCCCAACCTATCGCCTTTGCCTGTCTCTGTCCATACTCACTCCCTTAATTTGCAACACAAAACCAAATTTAGCCCCTTTTATTTTTATTTTCTTTTTTCTTTTTTTTAAATTATGTCTCCCTAACCCCCTTTATCATCTTTGTCTGGCTAACTTATCATGTCACCTTGCCTACTCCCAACCCTTAAATCCTATTTAGAGGGGAATAGGGAGGAACTAGCATCCTGCCTCGAGGCCCAACGAAGCCTCAGAATGGCCTCCTACAGAGTTCAGCGATCTAACCCAGGTGGGTCCAGCAGCCTACAACGAGCGAAGGGATGGATGGTGCGAAGGGGTACATCTCCTAACTATCCTAGCATTCATTAACCTTAAACTACCCCGGGGCTTTCCAAAAACGCCTGACACTTTAAACTATCGGTTCTAAAAACCATGATTCCCGTCGCCTGTGTTGGTGTCCGTTATAAATTTGGCCTTAGCTCTCAAATTTTCACTCGTGCCCTCACACAATTTCGTGGCTGGGCAGCCTGGCTCAACTGGCAGGAACTTCCCCTCTGCCGAACTCTAACCATAGCACCCCCGGACCTGCAGGCTGTCTCCAAGCCTACCAGCTCCCTATGAACACGGGGGGTTGCCCTATCTGGCATTGCCCCCCTCCGATGCCCACGTGGCATTTTGGCGCTACGGGTCCCATTTCGGACAGGTCGCCCGTGCCCACTACACTATCCCGGTCCCCTTGACCCTTGGCCTACTCTGGCCAGCTAGTTCGGTGCCCGGGGTGCCCTCTAAACGATATTCACCTTTCGACAGCCACGCTCCCAGCCGGTCCATTAACTCCTGCACCCCTCAAATGGGTTTCATGCCTTCTCTCGACACCAACAACAAAACGACCTCATTTTGGTAAATTTGACTAACCCACTAACGAACATTAAACTGACCCCAGGGTCCCTTGGGTGGGTTTCACTCCTCCCCCCAATTTGTCATTCGCACCATGCATTCCACATTCGCTCCATTCACACTCTTGGGCCCGCTGACCCACACTCATTTGTCAGACATTTTATTTCTCGATTCACACCAACACTCCAACACTGCCATTCCCTTAACTAAATTCCCCTAACTAACTCGTGCTCCCTCGTCAACCCTTATCCTAACGCACGTTCCATTTAAGCTACGTCCCCACTACACATTTCATGTCTTTCAATGTCTCCAAAAAAATCAATTTTCTAAATCTATCCTAAAATCCATCTCACTAACCCATTCCACGGGCTCCATGAGGAACAACCCATGTCCCCATGAAGCTGGTCTAACTATCGCTAACCCTTCCCACTAACTCGTGCTTCATTTGCCCCAATTCCAGGATGTCCACCACATCCTGCAGGGCCGTATACTCGGAGCAAGGCTCTTTTTTTTCTGCAACGCCATGGTGGTGGTTTTCGGCACGCCCGTTCGTCCTTATGGGTGATGTTAGCGTCCCCTCCGAAGGCCGATCTGTGTAGCCATGACGTCACTCTGCCAATCTCAAACAGCGCTCGCTCTTGCGGAATTCCCCACGCGGGACTACATGCGCCATTTCCCCGGCATTCGTTCCGCGAGATTCCCGGTGACTTCACCCGCGCTCCGAGCCTGCAGCCGGCGCGCGCGTTTCGTCCCGGGAACCCGCTCCGCACGCTCCGCGAACAGAACACGCGGTATGCAGCATGTGATGCCCCAGACACGTGCCCGCGCGCACAAGGGAACCCCCGTGTTCCGAATTCAATTACTCGTCGCCATTTTAACCGTCCACGCGACGGTCTTTTGCGCTATGCGGGACGTTCCCGCACCGGAATCCCTGCACGAAGACGCGCGCGTGAGGGCCGCTCGATAAATGCCGAACAGGCCTCGTACGCGGCATCCCGTGAAACCGGCGCGGTTCTCGAAACACCGACAAGCGGCCCATTCGGCTCGCTATTCCCATCTCCCGTCTGGACCCGTCTACGTTTCAATCACTCGCATGCACTCATGCACACCACTTTACTCACACCATACTCACATTTCAACACACACACCGGGACACTCACGCTGGGGATTCGCGCTACCACAAGCACTCCCGGGGCCTCCATACCCCCCAAGCTGCGCGTGTACCCGTTAATAGCACTCATCCGCTCCACCTCGTTCGGCACGACCGGACTCACCTCGTCGCGATCTGCTTCGAGGGAGCATATTTCCTCCCTTCGTTCCTGTAGGAGGCTATCCTGCTGCTTGCATCGGGTCACAAGACATTCCCCGAGCTCAACCCCATTGTCCCCTATTACTCTCACGTGTGTGTGCTCCCTTGTACCGTGTAGTTCCTCCTCTACCTTTTCTATCTCCCGCGTCTCTGTTGTTTTTTTCGTCATCTCTTTTATTATTTGTATCTACGTCACCCCTTTTGTCTCCTCGTGTTTATTAGTTTCTTCCTTTATTTCTTTTATTATCCGCGTCTACGTCACCGTTAATTTCTCCGTCACCTCCACGTGTCTCGTCCTACACATCTCCCTAACTAGAACGGGCACTCATAGAGCGCATACCTTCGCCGCCACTACTTTTTTTGTTCTTGGTATGAGTGTGGGGAACTGGTTTCATATGAATGGTCTTATGACACAAACCACATATCTATAATGTCATGACCCCCCCCCCCGACTTTCGGGGGCTACGGACTAAACAACAATCAACTCACGTCGTTTTGGCGAGTCTTCACTCGTAAGCTCGGTGAATGCAACGTTTTAACAAGAGAAGGTAATCTCGTTTGATGCTGGTTTCATGCAAATCGAATAAGAATTGACTGAGTTATGCCGAAAACCGCATATTTTTCAAGGGCGTGACCCCCCCCCCCGACATTTTACCCCAACCGGTGACATGTGTTATGACATCATTGTGTCACAAGATTGGGCATTAAATTCTGAACATTTTGGTGCTGGGTTCATGTAAAGCGGACATGAATTGACCACGTTATGACAAAAACCGCATATTTTTCAAGGTCGTGACCCTCCTGACCTTTGACCCCTAACCGGTAACAAAAGTATGGGCGTCATTGTGTCATATTGCTTATCACAAGATGAGGCGTTGAATTCTGAACATTTTGGCGTTAGTTGCATGCAAATTGAATAAAAATTGACTGTGTTATCGTAAAAACACGATTTTGACCTTTTCGTGACCTTGACCTTGACCTTTGACCCGAACGATCCCAAAATCTAATCGAATGCTTCCTGCTAATAACCAATCATCCCACCAAATTTCATGCAATTCGGTTTAATACTTTTTGAGTTATACGAATCACAAGATTACAAATAAATAAATAAATAAATAAATAAATACACGCCGACCAAAACATAACCTTTCGCAGAATGCGAAGGTAATTATCGTGATGGCGTCCCTCGTCACCCTGACCTCACCCGTCCCCATTTAGGGTCAACAAACCTCCACACTCCCCCTCGTTGGTTCGGTGTCTCTGCCACGTGGTGCCACCATCTTGTGCTCCGTTGTCCGCGTTTCGTCACGCGCAACCGCCATTATGCCTTTCATCTCGTCCCAGCTTGTCTGTAGGCCTAACCCCATGCACTGCATCTCACCCCTCAGTGTTCGCATATTTGTATCGATGTCGCCCCTCATGTCATCCATCTTGCGCGCATTTCCGTCCATTTTGTTTCCCATCCTTTGCATGTTCGCATTCATTTCTTGTGCGCTCGCATCCATTTTGTTGTTCAAATCCTGCGTGTTTGCGTCCATTTGTTTCCTCATTCACATCAACATTTCCCCCAACTAGTTCATGTCGAACGACCCTGACGAAGCCGATTCGCCTTGGCCGGGCGCGGATCCGCCACGGGTCGGGGGGGAAGTGGGTGGGGGTGGGGGGTGGTCATACACTGCCTCTGCGCCCTTTTCGGACTCTGAATTTATTTGCGGGGAAAGTTCCTGCATGGTGGTTCCGTCCTGGGCCATGGATTGTATTAATTCTACTCTACTATCTCTACCCACCTGCCTCAGCTCGTCTTGGCTGGACATGTTGCATGCCGGGAATAAAATTGAAACACTCGCAATTTGGGGAAACGGAGGGGGGGGGGTTCGCTCCCCACACCCCTGATCCGAATCTGTTAATTTCGTGGAGACGGATGGGTTCAAATTCCGCTCCTGAACACCAATTGTTGCGGGGCCGGGACGTCGGCCACAGGCATGACCGCTGGATGGAGCCGAGCCGCAAGTCGGCTCGACCGATCGCCGTGAATTCAGATCGTCACCCCGGATAAGTCCGGAGTCGATGGGTCCTCTATCGGACCGAAATTCGCCAATGGATAGACCACGTGGGGTAGGGTCGATTGCCAATTTCAATTTACCTAAATACTCACGTGGTCCAACTACCGGGGAATTTCACCCTCAACGGAACTCGTACGAAAACGAGCCGCTTCGCGCGCTCGTTCCGTGTGCGATTCCAAGCGGTTTAATCGCCAAGAACCGTCGGTCCAAATGTCCCCTTAGGGCCGTAACAGCTTTAATTAATTCTCAATCACGCATCATGTCGAACCAATGAAAGAAACACAAAACGAGCTGATACATTGAACAAATTGGGGTATTTATTTACAATAGGCAGGGAGGGGAACACAAAGAGCAGAACTAAACCGACTATTGAGAATGCAATTATATTCAGCACAAAGCACTTAACAGTTTACTACTTATTAGACGGGCGCCACGAACACACATACGCACACACCCAAAGAATCATCGGACCAACTGGTCTTTATTGAGACCTATCTTGGACCTGCCCGCCTCGTGCGGTCTTCAAGGACCAGGTCCTCGGAGCCGAACTGGACCCCCAGCACGATCCGGACGATCCAAGCGAGCGAAGTCGGCAGGGCAAAGGCTGGCAGGAGAAGACCCTCCGTGTGCAGACACTTTCCAGAACTCGTGCGCGACCAGAACAACAGGAGAACCAGCGGAGAACGACAGGAGAACCAGCCACGAAGAACGACCGGCGAACCAACGCGCAGAACGACAGGAGAACAATGCGTAACACGACAGGAGAACAACGCGCCGAACGCGCAGACCATGCCTATATTTATACCCCCCCTCCCGCTTCGGAAGGGGGGGGCCTCCTCGCGACCCTCCCTCTCTCACTGGCTGGTTTTGGTGCGCAAATTCACTCTTCCTCTCTCTCTCACTGGCCAAAACGGGCAGCAAGCCCCTTGATTGGCCCGGGGGCGTGGTGACGTCACGCGGAGCCCTTTCCTCCTGTCGTGGGCCCGGATTGGCTGAGTGGCAGTCACCCCACCCGCTGCACGTTGATTGGTCGAGGGCCGCTTCACGGCTCCTCCCCGAACTCCACCTTCTTCCAAGGGACCACCCCTCACACAGGAAGTTGAGCAACATGTTTCTGCAGGGGCTCCGCCCACCCCTGACGTCGGCCAGAGCGAGGTGAAGGAAGCGAAGTGAAGGTGAGGGTGATGCGTTGTCGTCGGCGTTGATTTTGGTGGTGTAAAAGTACACGAAAAGAAAACCTGGCTATTAAAATAACTCCACAGCGCAGGAACATTTAATTACCCATTAGACTTGGGTCGGAACCCTAACTGGCAACATGTACTTGCAGATATAACTGATCGAAAGGACCTGTATGTTGTGTGCTCATGGCTTCCAGATTCACAACAGTATGTCCAGTTTCCAGACTTTTTCTTGTAATACGAAAATACAACCATTCGGACATTTAATTGTTCAGAGTTTACAAATCGTTTTTGAACCCATCTGCATTGTTCATAAACCTTTATTTAACTATTTATCATCAAAGTCAAATGCATCTGTCATTCAAGTGAGTTAAATATTGCAATTTAATTGAAAATTGGGCTGACAGGATGGCCTAGTAGAGGTATGCACACTCACCTGTGTGTTGTCTTGCTGAGGTTGGAATCTCTGTTCAGCTTTAAACTTTCATACTGGTGTTTTGCAGGCAGGGTGAGGCATCAATGTGTATCCTCTCCGTTGGAGGCATCAATGTGTATCCTGTCCGTTGGTAGGACGTTAAAGTGGGTGTCCCATATCCTAGCATTTGTTTATGGATTTTAAAACATTGGCAGGATGGCCTAAAGGTATGCACACTCACCTCTGAGCTGTGTAGCCTGAGTTCAATTCTGGGCCCAGCTATAAAATGCACACATGCAAGGTGATTCATCAATGTGTGTGCCATCTCTCAGATGGACGTTAAACTGTGCGTCCTGTCTTCCAGCATTATTAACTGCTTCGGTAGCAGCAACACTCTGCTTAAGGCATTGCACATGATGACGACGACGAAATTGAAAATTTTCAGTCTTTACAAAATAACTTCAGAAAATACTCCCCATGAAACGATCTTTAGAAATTGGTTGGTCGGTGGTGGGGAGAGAGACAGACAGACAGACAGGCTCTGGACACCTGATAACCTGGCTACCTGCCTAAATCAATGATTGGCCTCCTCCAGGAAGTTCCTGTTGAGATTGGTCAATATCACCTGTTTTGCCACCTCTTTCCTGGTAGATATGTGTGCATTCTGTATTCACTCGTAAGTTGGGGGTGGATGGTGTCCTGACACCCTTTCCCTTCGACCCTATCCCTGTTCTGTTTATCATATCTATCCAAATTTTCATTATTCCCATATTTAATTGTAATATTGCCTATTTTAATCCAGTAGAAGACATATCCAACAATATTGAATTGTTTTTTTTCCAACAATATTGCTTTACAGGAAGGTTTCACACATACAATCTTACCCTGTCTATCCTAAAGGTGACACTCACTACCCTCTCCTCTTCACGCCACACCCTGTCAGTTCTGGGCACATCAGAACAACCCCTTCAGGGTCTAACTGTACGCCCATAAGGCTCCGTACCACAAACCACAGAGGTTGCTTCACACCCCACACGGCCTACTAACTTCTCCCCCTCTAAACCCTCTACCTGGCTCGTCACATGGATGGTCTCTTTCTGGGGCAGAGCGACATGCACACTGACTGACACTGTCTTTCTGGGACATTATTCCTTTTTGAACATGTCCCTGTGGAATTTTCCTTTATTGTCATCCCAAACCAACCCACAATTACAGTTTTTATTTGTGCCCATGCCTGTGCCCCAAAAATTCCATTGTTTTCACTTATTTATCACCTCATGTCGCTCATTTCTTTTCTCAAATAATCTTTATTTTCTTTAATATGCTTTGTGAGTTTATTGATTTTCCCCTTCATTTGTGCGTTCTGTGAATTCATTTTGTTGCTGAATTTGTCTTTTGTTTATTTATTTACTACACATAAGCTCCTCCCCACTAGGCCCCACAACTGGCTCACCTCCAATCACATGTTCCACACCATCCACCATTATGTGGACATCCTCAATTTTGTCCACTGTTCCCACACACGCTCAATTTGAAAATAAAAAAAAATTCATTTGATAATGCCAATCGCAATTTCTATGTGCTTAAATTGGATTTTAAATTTCCTTGGGGATGTTTGGCCAAATCCTACACTCCTGATACCAATTGTCGCATTGGAGATTTGAACCATGGTCCTATCCCACTCCTGATACCAAATGTGCCAAGGGGTCGCAAATGCGATGTGCCTCAGCGCTGCGATCTTTGATCCCACGAACAGCTGAAAGATGATAAGCTAAACTGCATTCCAATACAAATTACCCTGCGCTCTGAAGCCAAATTTGGGGGCGGAACTCGCGCATGAGGCAGTAGATATGAAAATGTCTCTTGCCCTTATAAGGGTTCATTTTCAATAAAAGATTGAAGATATGGAAAGAGGAAGTGGATGGGATGTGGGGAGCAGAACTAACCAAGCGATACGATACACATTTTTAGGGAGAGGGGGATATGCAAACCTGTATACAATGATAAATAAGTAAACAATTCTAACCCAGCTATGGTGCCACACACTACACTCTTACTAACAAAGGGGAAGCAACCGAAGACTTTCCAATTGCACGATGACAGTTGGTAGAACAGGAGCACGATCGGCAGTCTGTGGAACAAAATCACGATTGGTGGGGCGAAGGCGTTGCTACAGGAGTCACATTCTGGATCAGGGCACACAGCATGAAAAGAGCCATTCTCCTCCTCCTTATTCTTGGCTCTCAACAGAGACAAAGAGAGCCAGCGAGCAGGAGGAGGAGAGAGAGCGCAAGCAAGGGAAAGAGCGCACCAGTTTTTGTCAGCTCAGCACCGCCCATGGCTGGTCCTCCCTGGTCACTGACCAAGACGGGAGTAGCGCTCTCTCTCTCCAGCATTCATCCCACCCCTCATCCAGAATGTTTCTGCAGGTCTGGTGTTGTCAGGAGGATTTGGCATACCTGCTCCACTTCCCACCTCGCGGCAATGGCTTGGTCACACTGGCCGGATTGTGATGGATCGTGATGCAAAGGGCTTCCCATGCCTTCACAAAGTCCTCCACCCAGCCCTGTCTACTTTACGGGGAGGTTTCACACATACAAACTTACCTTGTCTATCCTAAAGGTTACACTTGTCCCCTCCTGCCAGTGCACACATTACGTACAGCGTAGCCTAACAGGTCCCTGTTGCATGGCAATCTAACCTACTCGAAATACACGGTCCATATAATAGTAGAGGCTCACTACATTTTAACTATGGATTCCTCCTCCCCACTTCTGCATAACATTACTTTCCAAAATGTCTCGATTTTGTTCCATTTTCTCTTTGTTTAGTTTGATGGATTTGAAGAAGTTGTTCTTCCAAGCATGAAAAATGAGGCCGATCAGGCGTCGAAGCATAGGAAGAAGAAAATTAAGAATACAGAAAAAGAAAAATTTCAGGTTTGTCTGTTTGATTAATATTGTACAACTACTTGTTTTAATTTCATACAATGCATTGTACTTCAACTCAAGTGATCTCGAGGTAAAGTGTCCGCATTTTTATTAAATGAGCAGATTTAGTGGATACAAAAACGATTTTGTTTGTACGATTCTGTATATATGTATGAAGAAATATGAAATATGTATGAAGTACTTTTATGTGTCTTTTATAACGTGATTTTCCATTATAACTTTTGCATTTGTCACTCTTTGCAAAGCAATAAAGCATGCCACATAATTAATTATTTTTGTTCCATTCCAACTGTTGTTGCTTTGTTCTTGCTCCATCGCTCCAGGTTCTCAAGGGCCCCCAACAAGATGGCAACCATGAGTGTTCTTGCACTCGAGATGAGGCAAATGCATCTTATCGTTCCTCGAAAAAATGTCGAAGGCGATGTGTTCTTTCAAATGCGGTAAAGTTTTTCATTTTTTTTTCAAATTGTGTGCAGGAATCTTAACTGTGTTTATAATCTTTCATCTAATCAAACCAATGAAGGCAGAAGAGAACTGATATACACACCTTTTGCACTGTTATTTGATTTGATTGTCCCATTCAATACAAAACATTGAGTTCTTATTGTTTTTCTTTGTCAGCGAAACACTTTGGCTTCACTATTTCCCCCTTCACCCCCACCCCTATACTCCCTATTAAATGTTTCCTGCATTTTGTATCCCACTGATGGGCCGGATCTGCATCCGTACCTGAACCAAAATATCATCCACTTGTTCTTATCACCTAACCTACTCATCCACCAAGTTTCGGCCGAATCCGTACGTTTTAAATATCATGCTCTGTATCGTGTTTAACCCCATTTCTCAATGGTGAAGAATCGCTTTAAAAATTAAAAAAAATTCTCGTATCCGGATCCGTATTCGGATCTTCACCAACATGGAATTATTTCATCCTCGTCACACACTCAAACTGTCCTGAAAGTATCGTCCGAATCCATCCATAGTATTTTGACATATCCTGCTTGTGTTGATATGGAAGGGGAAGGGAGATATTCAAGATCCGGGGAAGTACGTTGGCATTACGCTCCCAAATCGGCTAATGAAGGTGCTGAAGAGGAATTGTGTATGGGAGGATAAGGAAGAGTGTGGAGATGGAGATTGGAGAAGAGCAGCAGGTGTTTGGAAAGGGTAGGGGGATGATGGATGGGATGTTTGTGCTGAGACAGCTGATGGAGAAGAGGTTAGAGGTGCCAGGTGAAATGGCATTGGGATTTGTGGACCTGGAGAAGGCCAACGACACTGTCCCGAGAGAGATGGTGATGGCGACATTGAGATGGTTGGGAGTGCCGAAAGCAGAAGTCAGGTTGGTGGAAGGGATGTACAAGAAAATGAAGGGAAGAGTTTTTGGTTGGTCCTGTAAAAATGTATTTATAAAATGTACATTCTTTTATTTTTTTTCTTAGCTGTTGTTTTCATCAAGTTTAGAGTGAGTACAAAGCAGACGTGGACGGGCTTTGCATTTTGAGATGCTTTCTAGTTATTTTTGGTTTAGAAATGATTATTTCCACCCTATGTATTGCTTTCCACCTCCCCATCCCTCCCTTTTCCCCTTCAGTTTTCAGAAGAACTACCTGAATCTTCTTCTGCTGGCATGACCTCCGTTCAAAATAAAGCAGAAGGATCCTTGTGCATCGAAGACGATGTTGGCAAGCCAACTCAGGCAAGGAGAGATATTCACAGCAGCAATCATTTGGGGTCAGCCGAAGTGACAGATGTTTCGGAGAAGCGAGAAGTCAGCTGTGGTGAGCAGAAGAAGGAGCCGGTGTTGAGCGAGGATGAAGGCTTAGAGGTTTCTCAGAACAGAGTCCAAAGTGACACTGATGCTGTTGGAAATGCTGACTCTTCGCAGGAGTGCTCAATCAGCACGGTAGAGCATGAGCAAACACTCAAGAACAGAGAAAACAAAGAGGAACCTGCTGAAGTGAATACAAAAGATGAATGGTTCCAAGTTGTCACAGCATCTAATTCTGAAGTTGATTGCAAGGTCATTGATGCTGGCTCTCGAGGTGGTGAGAGTGATGTTAAAACCTTTCCTTGCTCAATTCTAACAAGTGCCAGTGCAGTGCCAAATGAGGTTAGGAATGGGAAAAGCAACATAATCCAGGCAACTTGCACAGATAACATAGTGTGTGGCAATGAATCGCGTGTGATTTGTGCCAAAAACACCACTGTGACGTCTACAGGGGAGGTCGTGGTGCTTTGGACAAGGTGAGTTCTTTGTTAGATCACAATTTTGATTTGCAAAATGCGTTATTATTGCCAATTGTGTAAAATTGTGTAAAGAAAATGGAGCTTGCATAAGGACTAAAAAAAACTGTCATGCTCTCGAAAGAATTTCTCTCCGATTCAATTCACCGGCTTGCATTTATCACGTCAATTATTTGTTTATCGAAGTTGTTTGTGCAGATTGAGAAGGCACGGATTACCCTTGCAAAGGATTACCATTGAGCCATAGTTACTGTTGCAAAAATACATTTAAAAGTTTGCCGTGTTAGGCTGTGAAATTTTTTATCTTCAGTTTTCAATGTTGGTGCAATTATCAACGAAAATTGGGTTTGGGCAAAGAAAAATAAAAAGTGAAACAGAGAAGCCATGTGAAGGCATTAGCATGACCACGGAAAGAGCACAAGGCCTTAGGAGCACCCGTAACACTCCATCTGAAGGATGGGTGTGATCAATGCCACAACACCATGCTTGTGCAACACCTCTCATATCCCATTGCCTTCAACTTGAACTAAGCAACTGAAAGGAGAGGGAGATAAGTACGTCATAGATTTGGTGAAGATCCGGAACCAGATCTTCATCAACATCAAATCAATTTGTCATTGTCACGCACCCAACCTGTCCATCAAGTTTTTGAGATATCGTGCAATATATCGTTTTTGGCCTGGTATCTCAATAACCTTGGCAGGCCAATTGTTCTTATCATCAACATTTTGATTAACTTGTGGAATTTCGTCAATATCGCTCCCTTCGCTGCGACTGTCTTATAAAGTGAAAACAGATGCTTTCCGTCAATGGATCACTGCATTTAAAATCTGTTTCGGAAGTCACATGGAGTGCTTTTTCAACACACCACAGGCAAAAATGTGACCTGTCGTCAGAAATGGCCATTTTAAGATTTTGGGAGATTGGGGTCATAAAGCTGCTCTACTTTCTATCTGTAGAAATTTTATTGCAGTACATCTGTATTAACATTGCTTTTTAGAAATTTATTTGGGGGGTAATGGCGAAAAGTCTGCCTGATAAGTGACCAGAAATACTTGCATTTTGATACGATTCACGTGTTTGACATTAACATTCTGTGGATATTCCACATCGTCAGGAATCTCCCACAGCAGTTTCCTGAATATCCATGGAGTGGTTAATCCAACCTGCATTACATAACCAAAAACAAAACTTGTTTGTTAATTTTTTTTGCTCGTGGTTATGTCAATATTCACGAGTGGCAATGGCTGATTATACCATCAGCGTTCAGTCGTGTGGTATGGGACGTCATTGCCTTGTCCATTGCTAGTGCCCACGCTTGTGTTTTTCTCGAGAATAAACTTTCAAATATTCCCTGCGAAGGCTGTCTAAGTAGAATGCAGACACTTTGTTGTTTTTATTTTATTTTGTTATTTTTTTACATGATCTAAAGCTGCTGCTAGTGGAGCTGCTACACACATCTCACACACATGGACGTACGGACAAATACACAAGACAAAACACAGGACCGTTCGACGAGACAAACACAGACGCTGAGATTGGAGGAGTGCTGCCACTTCCCGTGGCACTATGGGTACCAGCGACGTCACCACGCTCAGCGGGGCATTTCCAAGGGAGGAATTTCCTGCTTCCCATGGATGGCAACCCGTGGGGTTTATCAAACAGATGGGAGTGATTCTGTATTATCGAGCAGATGCAAGAAAAAGCTTTGCGTCTTCCGATAACAGAGCCCACGCTCTGAACGCAGTTACAAGTTGTAATTTGGAACTTGTTTCCACGGATGACAAATAGAATAGAATGGGTTGATCACGAATCGCTTTGTTTGAACCATCGCCGTCTGATAGTGACAGTAGCAGCGATGGGAGTGATACTGATGAAATTCCTCATCTCCCCCGTGTTGAAAAAAATGTTGATTGCGACGATGCTAACAATTGGCCTGCCAAGGATAGATAGTTGTGATGAAGAAGGTATAATATGGAGCTTTTAACAACAGCTTGTCTTTTCTGTTAATTTTAAATGTCACAAACATAAAAAGAATAATCTTTGAGAATAAGATGTTGCATACCATCATGTGGCAAGCAAAAAAAGTAAATCAATTTTGCTAATCAGCGAATTGAAAAGATTAGTCCATTATTTCGGTACCATACTTGTAAACATGAACCACATTTATTTAATCTCAAATAATTTGAACATCAATCAGTAGTATATAAAAAAAAAATGAATGGCAGCTTTCATATAGAGATGACAAAGAATTTAACCCCCAAAACAATCCACACCAAATTGTCATTGTGCCTTCATAAATAATTATAACATAATTTGCATGGTGCTTGGTGTGCTTTTCCATTGAAATGTGACAGAAATGGGGGGCAATATACCAGCTGTATGTGTACCAGGTTTCATTGAGATATCTGCATTATGAATGGCGTTTCCAAGGTGAGTGTGCAGACAATTGGGAAAACAACAGCACCTCGTTTCAATCATGCTCAATTTATCTGTTTCTCCTTTCTGACAACTTCTAACATATTCGCCCATGATTCGAGAACCACTCAGCTGTCATTACATACGTTGTTTTGTTTTTAACGCTTGTTCTGTGCAGATTTTGGAAATGTAGAATCTTTTCTTTTTAATGTTTTTTCTTTTTTTTTTGCGATGTCTGACTCATTTTGTAGCAGCAGGCCGCGTTATACGAGTTGGAATTTGATATTTGAAATGAGATTGTCCACCAAAAGTGCCGCTCATCGTAACAGATTTTGGCGACGAGTTATCCTTGTAATGGGACTTTACTGTATATTGCCGCAAGAAAGGCATGGCTGCTCAGGAGAGTTTAATTGCATCACACGTTTACCTAAAAATTATACGAGAGATTGACACTGACGTTGAAAAGTCCCTGAAATATTTTGGTTCCATTTCCAGAGAGGCCGACAAGATTATACTGACTACATGCCAAGAAAGGGGTGCTCACAAGAAGACTTTTGCACACATCGCTGGGGTTTTACAAAACAAGACTGCACGAGAGGTAAAAACAGGAAACAAAACATCAAGTTAACCCTCGTTGCTGGAATTTTCAAAGAACACTTTTGATTGCTTGTGATTTATTAATAAAAAGAAATTTAAAAATAACATTTGAATGAGCGCATTCCAACTTGATGTAACAGTGGGATGAATTTGTGGACATGACCTCCATTATGCTCAGAGTTTAACTCACAAAATGTGAGCTTCTCTTTTCAAACATTTCTGAAAGGAGCTGTTTTATACAATTAATCTTTAATACATGGAAGCAGTCGAACAGTCTGACAGGCAGTGCACTTGCCTTTATGCTGTGTATTCTGGGTTTGATTCCCAACCAGACTACAAACTCATTTTGGTGTTTCGCAGGCTGGGGGTGCTGTGCATCATAGTGTGCCATCACTCAGGTGGACATTGAGCTTCATGTCCCATCTGCGACTATAGGTTGGTGGATGATAAAGTCCCACGATGTGTTTCGCAAAAATTAGGCAAGTAAATGTCACAGTATGAAGAACTCTACAAGTCGAGACAATGCGTTGAAGAGCTCGTTTATATAATGAATTCTGTCCGGCTTGACCAGGAGTGCTGGTAGGACACCTAGTAGTCATCGCTGGTCGTGGCACAAAAAGTATTAAAAACGGCAAGGCTTGAAACATTTCAAATAAATGAGACTTATCTCGACCTGCACTGGAAAGTACACGCCATGTCTGTGTTTTCATTGCTTTGTAGCCACAAGGTGACGTTTTTGTTGTTTCTTGTCATTCAGGTTTCCCGACGGTTTCGAGAACTTATGAACCTTTATCAGAGAATGGCTGAGAATTGTCCTCTGTCTTGTGGTCCTTCATACGATGAGGAAGAAGATGAAAAGGAAATTTATGATGAGGAAGAGGAAGATCAGGAAGAGGAGGAGGAGGAAGAAGAGGAGGTTGATGATTATGACGATGATAGTGAAGAGATCGAGGAGGAAGATGATGACGACGTGGAGGATGATGAGGAGGAAGAAGATAAAAGTGTTAGCAGTAGCCCCGGATGCGCAAACCGCTGGGAACAAGAAGGGATCGAGGATGGTATGAGATAGTACACCCGTTGGATTCCTACCACCAATGCAACCAACTGACACTTATTTGGAAAATAGATGGTTCATTAAAAGATATAGCTCACTTTTAGTGCTTTGGAACCATACCAAAATGTTAAACTTGGATGCTGTGATTGATGCAGTGTATCATTTGTGTATAATGAGTTTTTTTTTTTTTTTTTTTTTTTAAGACTCCTTGAGACATTGGATGTATATTAATTGCTGTGCTTGTTATGCAATGAAAGTAAATATGGATACTATATTTGACTCTTCTGAATTGTTTTTCAGTTACAACACCATTTTTGGTGTGTGTGTCATTGGTTGTTGTATCCATATGTGCCATGCGAGTTTCAGGAGGTGAAACGGAGCCCCCCCAGGTCTCAAAGTATCCGTTTGTGTGTGTGTGCATGTGTGCGAGCATGCGTGCGTCATGCGCGCGCAACTTTCTCTTGTTGAGTGCTATGTCCACAAGTGGATGTGTTGCAGGAGTTGGAACGGAGACCCGTCAAGTCTCAAAGTATCCACCTCCGTGTGTGTGTGCACATACGTGCTCACATGTAAATCGCTCAAAAATGAGAAGGCTGTTATTGCTAAATACGCACCATAAGTTACCATTCATTTACTTTCACTGAATCCTTAAAATTCACAATAATCCTAGTAAGATGAGGTTCATCTTCTCAGGTAAAGAATACTGTTTGAAACCACTGTCAGCTAGTATTACAGGGGAAATTTAAACATTTACAAATGCTTACAAAACTACCATAAAAGGGGGAGGTTTTATTTTGTATCATTGGTAACTCCAAGCCTGGTGTTGGCCTAGTGGTTAGGGTGGTGGCTTGGGATCCTACGGTCCTGAGTTCAAGCCCTGTTGGCCGCTGAATTAAAATACACCATGAGGTTGACTCAGCCTGTCATCCTTCTGAGGTCGGCAAAATGAGCACCAGTGTACTGGTAAGGGGGACACTGCATCAGTTGCATAGCCGCGTCCCAACCAATGATGCAACCAGCAGCCACAGGCTGCACTTGATAGAGAGATTGGTAACTCCAAACCTGTAATCGATTGCACCCACAACATTAATAACGAGAATGGTACTGGGAAGCAAACCTCCACCAGGCTGAACAGTTTACGTTTTGTAGCCCACTGATGGGCCGGATCTGCATCAAAACCTCAACCATAAATCGGCTTGTTCTTGTCACCTACACAAATCGTCCACCAAGTTTTGTCATAATTCGCCCACAACTTTTTAGGTCATCTCGTGAGAGATGACGGAATAAAACCAGTCTCGATGTCCGTCCGTACGTACGTCCCCATTTTTTCTTCCGATTTTCTTGATATTTGGTATGTGGGTAGATGTCGATGAGGGTTGCACGACGGTATGACCTTTGACCCGGTTGAAGGTCAACGTCAAGGTCACTCCAAAGTTGCGAAATTGTCCATTTTCAAAATCTATCTCCTCCGCCGTTTTAGCCTGGTGTTGGCGCAGTGGTTAGGGGCAGCGGCTTGGGATCCAAAAGGTCCTGAGTTCAAGCCCCGTTTGGCCACTGAATTAATACACCAGGGGTTGACTCAGCCTGTCATCCTTCCGAGGTCGGCGAAATGAGTACCAGTGTACTGGGCCGGTGTATACCCCGGTTAAAATAGGTGTACCATATCCCTGTGTCATAAGAGGCGACCAGGGTTGCGTCAGGAAGGGCATCCGGCGTAAAACATGTGCCAAATCACGATGCGGATCATACGGATGATCCGCTGTGGCGACCCCGAACGGGAGCAGCCGAAAGAAGAAGAAGAAGAAGATCTCCTCCGCCGTTTATGATCCAATCTTCGAAATTCCTTCGGATTCTGATAATATGGAACAATATCTAAATTTGCTCGGGCCGGTTTTTATAAATCCGTCCTGGTTATCGAGTCATGTGTCTTCAAAGTTGGAAAAATCGTCTGTGATACGGTCAAAAAAAATTCGCCCGATCTTGATGAAACTTGGTATGTAGGTAGGGGTCGATGAGTGATCCACGACTGTATTACTTTTGACACGATTGAAGGTCAAGGTCAAGGCCACTCCAAAGTTGCGAAATCGTCCATTTTCAAAATTTATCTCCTCCGCCGTTTGTGATCCGATCTTCGAAATTTATTCGGATTCTGATAATATGGAACAATATCTAAATTTGGTCAGGCCGGTTTTTTTTTTAATTCATCCTGGTTATCTAGTTACGTGTCTTCAAAGTTGGAAAAATCGTCGATGTGATACAGTCAAAAAAAATTCGCCCGATCTTGATGAAACTTGGTATGTAGGTAGGGGTCGATGAGTGATGCACGACGGTATGACCTTAGTCCTGATTGAAGGTCAATGTCAAGGTCACCGATGCTGTAAACTTGTGAAATCATCCATTGTCAAAATATCTGCCATTTATGACTCAGAAATGCGGTTTGATTTCTGAGTTCCGGTTTCTATCCTTTTGAAGACACATTGATCATTTTCAAAATCTATCTCTGGATAACTCAGAAATGTAGTTTGATTTCTGAGGTTTTCTATCCTTTTTACTCCCGGGCTTTCATCTGTACGTTGAACCAAAAGACAAGATGACATCGAGGCCATTCTAAGCCGATCAGAGATCCACATCTACAGAGCTTCAGAGATGACCGTCACCCCCAACCGGGGGTATTTTTTGAGATATTGTGCTCTATTTCGTTTTTGGCCCTGTCTCTCAATGGTGAATTATCACTGAGAAAATTCTAGCATACGCATGTTCACTAAAATCGAATAATTTCATCCTTGTCACACACCCAACCTGTCCACCAAGTTTCGTCCAAATCCATCAATAACTTTTTTAAGATATCCTGCTCACAGTCCACCTTTGTTGGCAGAGGTAACCAGGGTAAAGCAAAATGTCAATAATCTTATGATTGTCTACATTATACACGAACATTCCACATGACAAACTTCTGGCCGCATTCGACAGAGCGATAGATAAAGCATTTTTGCTGGACATAAAAAAATTACAAATCTTTTTAAATTACAAATCGATATCAATAATGACAGATATTTTACACCAAATTGTTACCTCCGCCACCAAAGGTGAAGGAAGTTATGTTTTCACCCCTTTCAGTCTGTTTATCTGTTTGTCACTTGCAAAATTGACAATTTTTCAGGTGTATTGTTCAGTCGATTTTGTTGGGTAGTCGATCTCGTCGAAAAAAAAAATCTCAAAAAAAATTTTTTTGATTATTTTTTTCTACCCTTATTAATATTGGTATTTCCGTCGATATGTTGGGTCGTCGAAAAAAAAAATATCAATTTTTTTTTTTTGAGATTTCTTTTTTTTCTACCCTTATTATCAGTATTTCCGTCGATATGTTTGTCTGTCTGTCTGTCTGTCTGTCTGTCTGTCTGTCTGTCTGTCCCTCTGTTCGGTCCAGTGCTCCATTAATACAATGGCGATTTCGATGAAACTTGATTGGTAGGTTCATACCATGACCTAGTTGTGTGCAAATGAGAACTGTTGCTATGGACACCACCGTTGCCTAGCAACGGGACTTTGAAATTTTTGAAAAATCATAAAAAAATATTTCAAAAATCGGGCCACGTGCGACTGTGGGCAGTACATTCAGCCATATTGTCCAAAATTTCCAGCCGCATCCTATAAAACTGTTGGAGAAGATAGATTTTGAATGAACCCTGGTCGAAAACAATTAAAAAAACGAAGTTCGTTATATCTCAGAGACTATGAGTCAGATATACATGAAACTGGTATGGTAGATTCATGGTATGTCCTAGTTATGTGTGAGAAGGAACCGTTGCTATGGACCCCTCCGTTGCCTAACAACGGCCCAAAAACCTCTAAATGTGGGGGTATTTTAACGAAAAAACTATCTGCAGCATTAACCCTTGAAGCTAGAATCATGAATTTTCTTGTGCTTAATCCTCAGGTCATTCCCCATTGAACGGATCCATCGCGTCAGGTTATATTGGGTAGTCGACTACCCATGTCCGCCTACCGGCTTGTTATGCTGTCTGTCTCTGTTTGTCATCTCCAGGTCACAATTCTAAACTGATCGGCATGAAACCCTACCAAGTTGGAGAGGTAGTCTCAACTGAGAAACCTATTGATTTTGCGGTCAAAGGTCATCTTGAGGTCAAATTTAAGAAATCATTTTTCATCCGATTGACTTGAAATTTGAACAAGATTTCACATTGCGTCACTGGATTGGGAAACCAACTATTTTTGAGGTCAAAATGTCAAAGGTCAACTCAAGGTCAAACTTCTAAAATCATCAATTTTCAACTGAAAAATCATCAATTTACTTCCTTATTAACTTGAAAGTTGAACAGGATTTGCATAGTCTGTCACTGAATTGGGAAAGCAATTCTTTTTGAGGTCAAAAGGTCAAATGTCAACTCAAGGTCAAACTTATAAAATTATCAATTTCAATCTGAAAAATAAATTTTCATCCGATTGACCTGAGCTTTGATTAAGATTGTCAATTTTAATATTAATGAAATGGACATTTTGATGTATCCATGACAACCTTTGGAGAGGGGGTAGTCGAGTGAAAATACCACCTGACCCACAACAAATTGCAACAAAAGGTTTTTCAGTGGTTTTCATTCCTACTTAACTGAATATATTGATCAACAGAAAAAAAAGTCTACCAAAATCTGACATCCGGAAATGGGTTAAAACAGTCATTTTCAAGATGGCCGCCACCGGGCTTTGAAATAACTAAAACAGCAATAACTTCTTCAATAATTGTGATAAAAATATAATTGTTGGTTCTGGCCCATGGTTTTAATGGATCAGCAATCCACTGGTGTCAATAAAATTTAGATCTGATCAGTATTTAACATGAAATCCAAGATGGCGGCAAAATTCAAGAGTGCAAAAATCAATAAATTTTCCATCTGAACCAAAATCACTGAACACCTGATGCCACTGAAACATTTATTTGTGAACATTACATAATGGCAGTTTAGGTTACAATTTCAGTCCTCATCACTGTTAGTGGAGGGCCAACGTAACAGATTGGGATTCCCGTTGGTTTTGCATGTTAATTTTTTGCAAATATTATGAATGTGTTCTTAGCATTGCCAGGAAGTGGAAAAATGTTGTCGCCATTTTTTCTGTGGACCTTCAGTAACCTTGACACAATGTCAAAGTTGAAAGGTCATTTTTGACCCAACGTACTGTATTAATCCCGCTTTGTTTCAGAGTCTGGAGTGCCAGAATGTTACATTGTGTTTTCTAAAGTGTTTCTGACAAATATTCAATCTGAACTAACAGTGTCTTCATTACAGAATGTCTGTTTATCCTGTTTATGATCATACAACTAACTTCTTGTTGAACTTCGCAGCGATGACCCATCCAAACCAGCATATAATACTGAGATCTCACTTTCTCCTCTTCAGTTAACTTTTGCATGATAGTTAAGGCCTTAGAAATAAGAAATACACATCCACAATCATTTGCAAAAGTTTAGGACCACCCTGAGAAAATGTCAATTTGTCAACCCTGGACGGGTATTGAATCATCCACTCATAGATGTTGCGTCACCTGCCTAGAACATTCAGACGCGTGCTTGTACTTGCTTCTAGAACCTTTGGCAGGTGTTTGTTGTGAATTCTGATTTTTTTTCTTGTTTTTTTTTGTGATTTTGGTCCTGTGGAAAAATGGGCAAAAAAGTCTCTGACAGAGGTTCAAAGGGCTGACATTTTCTGAGGGTGGTCCTAAACTTTTGCAAATGACTGTACATTCACCCTAAATTTTGTGTGTTGCAGATTGAAGTGCATGAGCCATTAGGAGCAGTCACACAAGATGGAGCCCAGTACCAGTAAGAAACCAAGACCAGAAACTGATTTCAAACTGTATTCAGTGTCAGGAGCCTGGCACTGGTGTCCTAGTGTCTGAACCATCAGAGGAAGCCTACTCAAAGTTCCTCCAGTTTGTGCACGAAAGAGGACAGTATGGAAATGCTGATTATGCACAGATCAGTGGGCGATTGCATGGGTACACTGCCTCCAATCTAAAAGATATGAAAGCAAAGTGGCTGATCAGGTAGTGGAGCTCAAGGACGACAGATCACTATTTGCCCACATGTTGATTGTTGCACGCTCACGCTCCGAGATGAACCTCAAGGAGAGCATTGGCCAGCATGAATTCACGTCTCTCCACCGAGCCTTGTTCACAGTGGGTGGTGAACTCCTACCATACACAGACAAAAGCAAGCTGATGGCTGTACTTGAGGACCTCCCAAACAAAATTAGTGTTGATCTGCAGCCAGAGGATGTCACCAATGACATTGTTCCCTTGACACCAAGGAAGGCAACTGTAATTGATGGAATGGCAATTGCCCAGGCAATGGGTAAGCTACCTTGGGTCAAGACATGTGCTCAATGGGCTGACCGCTTCATAGCTACACTGGACAGCAAGTGCAGAGAATATGATGAGCTCCATCTAGTCTTTGACCGTTATGATCTTCCCACTTCACTGAAAGAGGCCACAAGGGAGAGACGCCAGGGTCGTAAGCCAGCAACTGCTTACCTTGTCACAGACAATACACAAATTGGCAAGGTGTCAGCAAAGCAGTTCCTATCCAGTACCGCAACCAAAGATAAACTGACAGTTTATCTTGCAAAGGAAGCTCTCCACCACTTTGAAGGTAAGCCCAAGGTCTTCATAGTGACTTCGCGGAAAGAGGTCCTCTCAAACTCCATGGATGTTCAACATCTCTGCAGCTCCCAAGAAGAAGCTGACACGAGACTTATCCTGCACAGTCTGGATGCTGTTCGAAGAGGAGCAACAGAACTCTACATTCAGTCACCTGACACTGACGTTTTGTCCTTGCAATCCACCGTTACCATCAGCTCGGCAGGAACACATACTTTGTCACTGGTGTAGGGAACAAGAAGCGAGTAATCTCACTGGGACGAATCATGAATGCACTTGGTGATGCAAAGGCTGAAGCCTTACCAGGATTTCATGCCTTCTCTGGAGCTGACGTAACAGGTCGATTTGCTGGCAAGGGGAAGCTGACCTGTTGGCAAGCACTTAGCAGATGCTCCATGGAGGTGGTATCTGCATTTGCTGCCTTAGGGATCTCCGAGAAGCTGGAAGGTGACACTGAACGAGCCATTGAGACATTTGTTTGCCAGCTCTATGAGCCTGGTAGCACTGTGGTGGATGTTGGTGATCTCAGATGGAAGCTTTTCACCAAGAAACAACTGGAGATTGAAAAGCTACCTCCGACACGAGGAGCCTTACATGAAGCCATTGCCCGGACGCCATGGTGTGGCGTCAGGATAACATTTCTCACCCTCAGCTACCACCAGCAACAACCTACGGGTAGAAGGAAGAGGAGGATACGCTATTACCAGTACCAACAAGGGATCCTCCAGCTCCAGCCACAGTTACTCGCCTCATCAAATGTGGGTGCAAGAAGACCAGTTGCACATCACACTGCTCCTGTCATTCGCAGGGCCTCAACTGCTCCGAGATGTGTTTGTGTGGAGCCGATGCGGAGGTGTGCAGTAATGTCAACCAGGCGCTCTTAGGAATTGAAGAGAATGAAGAAGAAGGAGATCCTTCCATCTAACTATGAACACAAACACTAAATGAACATTGAAGTTCTATCCTACATTAGCTGACCAGAACCAGCCAGATGGTGGACTGAAAGAACTAAATAAAACATGTTTGAGCTGTGAGATTATCACTGTATTTAAAATTTAGAAGTGAAAAACCAAAAAAAAGTTTGAGTTGTTGAAAGGAGTGTTTTATTTCTTAATTATTTTATTACTTTTAGCAATATATTGGGTGTTTGCTTTGCATACAGAATGTATTTTGGGGTAATATCATGAAATCATTTAGCACGATTTGGGCCGTAATTTGAAATTGAGAGAAAAGTATAAAGAAATCACCAAAGAAAATGGTGACATCATTTTTTGGTAAGTTAAATCCTTCCACAACACAGTCCAACCAGTGGCCAAAAAATAACATTTGAAACCAAGGGGAAAACACTGAACCCCCCCCCCCCCACTATGTCCTCTAGTTCCTCAGAGGCTTGATTTAGTCGATTGTCACAAAACGTCACATAGCATGATCCACATGCGGACGTACACGGAAGCCCATTCTTTTCTGCAGCTGCAACGGGGTGTGTCACAAGCTGTGGTGCAGTTGCAGTGTATCATATTCAGAAGAGTGTCTGGTGCAACATTCATGGCAGTCATGATAGGTACAAATCAATTGTTTTCAAGTCCCCAGCCCCAGTCCAGAGGATCGAGGTCACCCTCCATCCCCATCCAAACCATGACCTGGTAGTATACTCGGAGACAATGAAACTTGGTGGCAGATTCCGTTGGGGGAAGACGTTCAGGTGTAACGAAAGACTTGGCAGCAGCGACCTTCTTTGTGAATATCTTGTAACGCATGGCTGCCAGAGAACTTGTGCTCTCCCCACCAAATATAACGGCCATCGCTTGGCTGCCAAGTTTCTTTATTTCAGCGTGGCTGACGCCTCTCGAAGTGAATGTATCTGCACACAACTGGAGGCCTTGATCATCTTCCACGAGTTTCTGAAAGACTGATTTTTTTCCCAATGCCATACACACGAGATGTTGAATCACATCCTGGAAGCCATTTTGAAACTTCTCATACACATCTGGGTGTTTGCTCTCCAGTTCACTCATTTCTTGTACGTAGAGATAAGCGGACTTCTGGTAGTTGTAGTGTCCAGCTGCTGCAAATATTGGCAAGGCATCAGCAACAGCTTGCAAGTGATCCTTCCAAGACCCAGTGCAATCTTCCTTGATCATTGCCCGAGCAGTGTGGAGCATTTTCTGATAACCTAGCCACAGCTTACTCGTTTTGGATTGTGCAGCAAGTTCTTCAGTGATCTTCACAATTGCAGCTGATTCTTCAAGACTTTCAAGAGAGATGTCACCCGTAAGCAAGGACGAATACTTTTTTTTGCCGCCATCTTGGATTTCAGGTTAAATACCGATCAGATCTAAATTTTATTGACACCAGTGGATTGCTGATCCATTAAAACACCATGGACCAGAACCAACAATTATGTTTTTATCACAATTATTGAAGAAGTTATTGCTGTTTTAGTTATTTCAAAGCCCGGTGGTGGCCATCTTGAAAATGACTGTTTTAACCCATTTCCGGATGTCAGATTTTGGTAGACTTTTTTTCTGTTGATCAGTATATCCAGGAGGAATGAAAACCACTGAGAAACCTTTTGTTGCAATTTGTTGTGGGTTTGGTGGTTGTTTGTCATAAATTGACCCGACTCAGGTGGATTTTGCAATTATCGTGCTCTGCACGACATCTTTTTCTTGTTTGTTTGTGTGCAGGATATCTCAAAAAGTTGCTGACGGATTTGGATGAAACTAGTTGGACAGGTTGGGTGTATGACAAGGACAAATTGATTTGATTTTAGTGAAGATCGGATCTGGATACAAGAATGTTTTGGTGATTCTTCACCATTTAGAGATAGGGCCAAAATGATATATAGCATGATATTTCAAAAATGTATTGGGCCCGATATGTTCTCGTGGATCAGGCATTGCGGGGTGGAGGTATGCGCTCCACCAAGTGCCCTTCGAGTTTGATAAATGAGATGCTTTTCAAATCCACATTGTAACAACGCCTTTCTTGAAGAGCAACATTCCTGGAAAGCTCTTCTGTGGTACAGTTTCAGGTGAAAGACGGAAAAAAGACCAAACGTCGTTGTCCCCGTTGTGCGTAGTAATTTTGCTGCATGGAGTTAAAGGGCTCGCCCATATTTATTTACAACTAAAATCGGTGCTAGTCTACTAGTCAGCCAACTTTGATCAGATCGCAAACTAAAGATTGGTTCAAGTGTATGCCATCGTGTACTATGCTTGTGCCAGGTTTGAACAAAATATTACCATGCACATCCGAGAAATGGTTGGGGACATGTTTAAGTAACAAAATGGTCACCGGTCAGCCATCTTGGATCTGATCTTGAAAAAAATGACGTACTTATGTAAGCCATTATTCATTATGTGTGCCAAGTTTGAATAAGATCGGTAAATGCACGCCCGAAAAATGGTTGAGGACGTGTTCAACATCGGGTTTTTTTTACAACTAGAATAGCCGCCAGTTGGCCATCTTGGATCTGATTTAGAAAAAAATAATTTGGCGTGCATGTGTAAGCCATCATTCGTTATCTGTTTGCTAAGTTTGAACAACATCGGAAAATGCATGCCTGAAATGGTTGAGGATGTGTTCAACGTGGCGTTTTTTTTACAACTAAAATAGCCGCTACTCAACATCTCTCTGGCCATTCTTAGAGAACAGCCTCAATGCCGATGAGTCTACAAAATGGACACTAGGTATACAGTAGGTATACACTAGGACACTAGGTATACGAACACGGGGTATACAAAATGGACACTACAGGAACTTTCAGGAAGGAAAGCAGGGAATTTGAAGGAGGTGAGTTTGGGGTGGATTCATGGGGGAAGAAAAGATCGAGGTTTTGGATGGGGGAAGAGAAGAGGTGGTGGTGAACAGCTCTTGTGAAGGCCTGGAGGGAACAATGGGATTGAACAGTGTGGGAGTTTATTCCAAAGGCGGGAAAAAGAGAAATGAAAGAGTGAAGGTGAGCAGTGATTCGTGATTTTGGTAGTTTGACCAGAAGGGGGTTGTTGGCGGACCTTGAGCGTCCTGCGGAAATATGGTGCGGACAAATTGCAGACACAGCAGGGGGGGGCGAGAGCGGAGAGGAGATGGCAGAAGACAGAAAGACCACCGATCTGCCTGCGGTGAGAATGAGAGGCCCAAAGGCTCAGCCTCATCGTGGGAGATACCAATGATCCTAAATGCCTTGGTTTCCACAACGTGAAGCCAAGAAAGGTGGGAGGCAGGAGCACCAGCCCTGAGGGGGGAGCAGTACTCCATCAGGTTGCGGACGAAAGCTTTGTATGTGGTCAGGAGCTCAGGTGGGCCGAGGAAGGACTTTGCATGACGGAGGATTCCCAGTAGGCGACTGGCTTTGGAGGCGAGGTTTGAAATGTGGCTTTCCCAGGAAAGATCATGGGAGATGGTGAGACCCAGAAGCTCGAATGAAAGGACTTCTTCCAGAGAATTGTTGAGAAAGTAGATGTGGCCGGGGGGAGGGGGGGCTTCTAAATGGTCCTTTCGGAGAGACATAGTGAGTGTGACATTTATCAGGATTGAAAGACATGTTCCACGTGTTGGACCAGTTTGTGATTTTATCCAGATCTTCAGTGAGCGAAGAAGCTGCGGCTTGCCGGTCTGAGGGACGACAGATGGTATGACAGAGGTTGGAGTCGGCAGCAAAGAGATAAAGAGGATTTTCCAGAGAGTCAGAGAGATCATTGATGTAAACCAGAAAAAGAACAGGACCCAGAACGCTGCCTTGAGGAACTCCAGCCTGGACAGGAAGATTTTATTCTGAAATAATCATAATCACTGCAGTTTAACACAGGTACAGGCCAATTCACTTGATGTGTGATTTTGAAGGTGATTGCTTCCACCTGAGCGCATTTACAGTTGCTATTATAAGTGGGGTGGACACTTGTCCAACCAAGATGTTCTAGTTTTGTATTTTTAATAAATTTTCTGATATTTATAAAATTTGTTTTTCACTTGGAAGTTATGGGTTACGATGTGTAAATAAAGGTGGAAAAAGTCTGATTTAATGAAATTTAATTCCAGGCTATAAGGCAACAAAAGATATAAGGCAACTCTGTGTCTTTTGCACCTGAGAAGGTGTAGAAGTTTCTGTCCGCTCTCGACTCTGACTCTGGACTGGACGGCATCAGCTCACATGTCCTAAAAACATGCTCTGCTGCTCTTGCACATCATTTCTCTGTCCTTTTCATTCTGTCAAACACTTGGAATATGCATTTTAACCCTGAGAAATTCCACACTCCCTCTCTCCAAAAGGAACGTATCGCAAACCTTTCCATTTACTTTCTCAACAACCCTCTCGAAGAAGTTCAGTCATGCAAACTCTTGGCAGTCTTGGGTCTCACTTTCAGCCATGATCTCTCTTGAGCAAGCCACATTTCAAAGTTGGCCTCCAAAGCCAGATTGGGTATCATCCGTCATGCAAAGTTCTTCTTTGGCTCAACTGAGCTCATATCCACCTCCAAGGCTTTTATCCGCAGCTTGATGGAGTACTGCCCTCACCATGGGGGAGTGCCCCTGCCTCACACCTTTCTCAGCTTGACGCCATGGAAGCCAAGGCTTTCAAGATCATTGGGATCTCTCCCGTGTTGAAGCTGAATCCATGAGGGCCTATCACTTTGCCATCGCTGACAGGTCGGTGATCTCTTTATCTTCTTCTGCCCCCTCTCTGGTCTTGCACCCTCTGCCCTCTCCATGCTTTGTCTTCCCCAGGTATCTACAGGACGCACATGGTCCACCAGCAACCCCCTCTTAATGAAACTGCCAAAATACAGAAGCACTGCTTACCTCCATTGATATTTTTTTCCTCTTTTTTTTTTTTTTGGTCACCTGTGCAACCAACTTCCACTCTCTTCATTCTCATTCTTCCCTCGAGGTCTTCAAGACAGCTGTTCACCCCCATCTCAAATCATCCCCCATTCAAAACCATGATCTTTTCTACACCTGTTAAACCACCCCCACCCCTCCATAAATTTTGGTTCTGTATCCATCTTGTCCACCCCTTGCGTTCTCCCTCATCTTTACCTGCAGCCCATGCTTGTCTGTCTCCATCTACGTTCTCCCTCCACCCTGCTGTTGGTGTTTCTCTCTTCTGCTTTTCCTTTTGTTATGTTGTGTCCTGATCCGTTCTGTGTTCTAGCTCTTCCACGAGCCTTGACTATGTATAAAAAAAAATCAGTAGATGAAAACACCTGGTGTAACGTGTAGAGTTAAAGTTCGCAGAAAGAAACAAGTGTTCTTTAAGGACACAAAACAACCTCCAATATAATTTATGAAATACTAGTTGGACATGCTTGCAGACTGCAAGCGATACTGGGGTGCATCCCACATGCAGACAATAAATACTGTACAAGTTTTATATGTTTGATGGAGTAGATTGTTGCTTGCATTTTGCAAGCAGCACACTAAATCATCCGTCCGACCATTGTTACCACTATCCGTAAATCTATATCCAGTGAACCCTTAAATATCGTGGGTTTCGACCAATCGCAGGCAACATATTGTGTTTCAATTCAGTTACCATGACACTTCATTTCGAACAATCGTGTTTTTGAGCTGAGAAGTCATCCATCGTTTACATCCGTTTCGATTACCTCCCATTACGAGCCTTTTGGTGTTTGTGTATCCTTAATATTGACACCCAAACGTAAAACGATGGACAAAATTAGTTGTGCCAAAAGGCAGCGAAAGGTTATAAGGTTGTGTGAAAAATCGAGTTATGAGATTGGTTGGCTGGAGGTTGGTGAAAGTGCGGTATCTGTAGGCCGCCATTTCTGCATAAATGAATGAAGTGCGCAGTATATCCGTGAAAGTGAGTCAAAGTGTTGCTGCCAGCGCTCCGCAAAGTACAAAAGTGCCATTCCAGTCCCGTGATCCTTACATTAAAAGGATGGAAAAAGGGCTTGATGTTTGGATGGAGGACCAAACGCAGAAGAAAGTGCCTTTTAGTGGACTGGTGATATGGGAGAAATCATTGCAGATTTACCAACGTTTCCACCATGGCTACCCACAAGTTCCACACCAGCATGGAGGAGCAGAGGAGATTGGGACCACACTCTGTGCAGAGCGTTGGTGGGGCTTAAACAGTCTCCTTGGCTATCGGGCACAATCCTGGACGGGTCACCACTCCGACAGAGTATACCAGCAAGCTGGCACTCATTTCGCCAACCTCAGAAGGATGACAGGCCGAGTCAACCCCACCTGGTATTAATTCAACATCTGAATGGGATTTGAACTCAGAGGACCCAAGAATCCAAAGCCTGCTGCCCAAACCATTAAGCCAACACCGGGCATACGCCAGCACAGGCTGGTTTGAGAACTCCAAAATAAAATTTGGCCTCCATCATGTCAAATTAGTCATGGAAGCAGCTTTGGCAGACCATGATGGTGTGGAAATTACCCACCGCAGCTCATGAAACGAATCGAGGCAAAGCGATTTATGCGACTCACCCATGGCTGTACTCCTTAACCAAAGTGAAACTACCTCGACAGCCCCATGCACCCTCATGGCATGAAAGGAATGGTTTATTCTTTGTTAAAACTTCTTTGGTGGTTGCGAGGAGACACAGTAGACCACGTGGGAATTCTGTTACAATGATAATTCCTCTATTTGAATAACGACTCAATTCAGTGGTAAGCAAAATTGACGTGCTGAGTAGTGTGCATGTAATCTGCAAGGTACAGTGAAGGGTGTTTAACTTAATGTAAAGTTATATAGTGCAATGTACAATGAGCATTATGAATTTATGATATTGCATTAACTCCTCCAAAAAGAAAGGTAGAATGTTTGAACGTTGCTGGGTTTTCTGTCTGTACACCGCTGAGGTTGAAGACCCATGGCTGTGGTTGTGGACCCACCGCTCGGAGACGTTCTGGGCTGAAAGGGTTGAAATCTCTATGAAGAACAGAGCCCAGCTGATCGGGGCAATCAGAAAATCTATCAGTTGCTTATGGGTTAGTAAAGTTATGACTGTAATGTACAGAATGGGAGATGCTCAGCAGGCAGACACGAGCGGAGGAACAGTCGAGCCGGGCTGTGTTGCACAAGCGCGAGCGCGGGTGTACTCTGCCCGCGGCTCTCCTTTATTACGTATGCACACGCACAAGCCGCGTTTGACTACTGCATTCCTACGACGCCTCAGGCGGCGCGCACACCTTATATCCCTTGCAGATACGATGACCACTCCCACACCACCATGCCCTTCCCTGTAGGCCCGCAGACTCCACCACACTCCTCCCCCCTAAAACTATGATTATTAAATGATCACCATTATAAGAAGCATAAACAACACGAAGGACTTCGGTAGAATAACCATGAAAATAAAATGAAAACAGCGAAGTATAACAGCACACCACATCATATAATGCGTGAAAGCGGGTTAATGGAGCTGCCCCGACCAGATTCCGAAGACACAGCACCTCCCAAACTCTGGCCGCGTTACCGATATGAAGCAGCAAGGCGAAAAACACAGCAGCCCTACCCAGCGGAAACGCCCCCAGGCGGCTCATGCTGACATGGCCCTCGCCGAGGTCGTGGCGATCTTTCGAGCCAACCTCCCCCGGCACCATCAAACGCCTCCGGCCCACTCCCCCCAGGCAGACCCGACGTAGATAAACATCCCGAGGCCGGAAGCCCGCTGTCTGGAAGCCGTGGCGCCAGCCTTGATCGACCTTGGCCGGGGGCACTGAACAGCGCCGCTGGCTGTACGCACTTAATGCTCCAAAACAACTCACGCACCACAATCAGTTGAGACGCCAACGCCCGTCTAAATGGCCTTGAGCGAACACAGAGAGCTGCGCTCGCAACCAGAGGTGGGGGTAACGCCGACCAGTGCACCAGCCTTGGTTCCGAGTCGATCTCCGAGACCCACACGGCAGCTAGACGGGAACAATTCCATTTAAACCACACTGCAATCATAGGCTCGTTATAAATCACTACGAACATCACTCGAAGCATTGCAAACTCATTTTTCCGTACAGCGCGGTCTCTTGATAAACTCCCAGCACATGACAAAGCAACTACCTGCGGCCCGGGACAATGGAAGGCCAACCCAACCTTTTTATTCGCCACCACTGCTCCCAAAGCCCCCACATCACATTGATCATAATACCAACCCCATTGACTAGTCTCCGCCAAATCCACTTTCACACGAGAACTGCTGGCATTTATTTCAACAACGTTAAACTGCATCACTAGAGCAAGGAAAAACACATATGCCATGAACAACAACCCACAACCCACATCACAAGTCCGTTTCTTGGTTGTCGACTCGATGTTGTGACTCGCGACTCCCTTTAACGCCATGGGCTCACCGCCACCTGTTGAAGCTGCCTGAACAACACCGACGCGCATTTCCTCACGAACCCTGCCGAAGCGCGGGAACTCATCGCGAGCGAAGCGCGGGAACTCATCGCGAGAACTGATACGGCTCTCGCCGCTCCCGAACCGCACATCACCGCCGCAGGCAGCAACGAACGGTCGCTCCCGCTGCATCGACGCGGCCTCCGCCGCCAGAGCCTCGCCCTCGGTATTCGACGAAGGCCTCGAAGAGAGCACTGGCACATCTGGAGGTACGAACCGGAGATCCAGTCCGAGGTGCGCCAGCCAGTCCCGACCCAAAAGGGCGGGCCCCTCCCCTCGTACAACGAACACCGAGAGCCGGGCGCGTCGATCTCGGTAGCGCACTGAGACGTCGGCCCTCGCAAGCGGTGCAATCGCTTCACCGGTGTACGTGTATAACGACAAGGCCGTCTTGACCAGGCGAATACCGCGAAGACCACGAGCCGCCTGCTCACCCATGACCGACACCGCAGCCCCGGTATCCACGCAAAACACAGTCGGTTGGCCATTCACTTCGACCTCCACCGTGAAAGGCGTCGTCATCTCCGAACCAACGGAAAACAGACTCAACCGTGGTTGCATCTCCTGCTCCGGCTCGCCGGCATCGTCATGCCCCGGTTACAGGCCGATCTCCAGGTCACTGGGGTCCTCCCGCACCTCGTCATCCAAGACCCCAACGGAGGCCCCCGCCATCCGACACACACGCTTCAAATGTCCCATCTTGTGACAATGCAAACACACGGTGTTCTTATACGGGCACATTTGTCGCAGGTGCGGACCCCCACACCCCCAGCACCCCCGGAAAGCCCCTTCGCTCCAGGTGCGACCGTGCTGCGGTGCCCCTTCGCTCCCGGTGCGACCGTGCTGCGGTGCGCGCCCTCGTCCCGCACCGCTAGGCACGCGTGCAACCTGCGGCACTTGAGCCATCACGCGGACTCCGGGCTGCGCGACCTGCGGCACTTGTGCGGTCACCGCGTGGACCTCGGGATTAGCCGACATGCCCCAGCTGGAGCTACTCATTACGTCCTGGCCAGCAATGGTGCGGACATCCGTGAGTGTCTGCTCGACAGACGAAGCAGTCGCGACCGCCGAGTCGAATGTGATGTCGGTCAACCGCAGGATGGCTGCTACCATCTTTGCGTCTCGCAGACCAGAAATAAAACGATCTCTGAGCCGTGCCGGACGCTCCTCTGTCGTGAACTTGCACGGCACAGCCGAATGCTTCACTCGTGCTACGAAGTCTGCAACGCGCTCCTCGCCACCCTTAGCGAGATGATCGAACTGGAACCGCGCGAGATGTAACGACTTCTCTGGCGCCAAGTGGGTCTTCATTTTCGCCACGATGTCCTGAAAGGATAGCACGTCATCACTGGGCCTATTTGGAGCCACCAAATCACTCAGCAGCCGATAGTGCTCCGTTGATAGCGAGGCGAGCAAGATCGCCTTGCGTTTCTCTTCATCCTCTACATCATTCGCCCGAAAGTAGCAACCTAACTGTTCAGAAAACAACTCGAACTCATCTCCCCCGAACACGGGTACGCGTCCATGTGCCGTGCCCCGACCTTCTGCCATGCTCGAGCTGGCAAGACCCTTGGCTCCGTAGCCTGGAACCGCCCGGGTTACTTGCCGCCCTGCACACGCCGATCCGAAGATCCTCGTCAGCCAACTGTAATGTACTGAATGGAAGATGCTTAGCAGGCAGACACGAGCGGAGGAACAGTCGAGCCGGGCTGTGTTGCACAAGCGCGAGCGCGGGCGTACTCTGCCCGGCGGCTCTCCTTTATTACGTATGCACACGCACAAGCCGCGTTTGACTACTGCATTCCTACGACGCCTCAGGCGGCGCGCACACCTTATATCCCTTGCAGATACGATGACCACTCCGACCACTCCCACACCACCATGCCCTTCCCCGTAGGCCCGCAGACTCCACCACAATTACTTTGAGGAAAACAACTATCTTGAGGTTTGCGATTAAGAGAAAGTTAATTAGTATAGAGTGTTGTCGAATGAGTATCATTTTGAACATCCTTTACATGTTGATTTAATTCTTTCGAAATAGGTGTGTGTCCATGCGGGGTTCAGAAGGTGGAACGGAGTCCTCCCAGGTCTCGAAATATTCTCTTCAGTTTCAACAAGGGATCATGATTCACGGACCAAGCTGTGAAGTTTTCTTGTTCTCAAAGTTTAGTTCCGAGGGCTCTTTTCAGGATCGTCACCGAGCCCCGAACAGCTTCCAACTGCAGTTCGTTTGTAGCAATATTCCCAGGAATGGTTTTTAATATCTCCGTGAGGCTCTTCTTGATCATTCCTGCAGATCCAATTATCACTGGTACAATTTTGGCATTCTTCAACTTCCAAGATCTTTTCACATCATTTTTGAAATCTTGGTAGTTGGTCATTTTCTTGATTTCTGCATCGTTTAGACAAAAATCAATGGGTACTGACAACTCAATTAGCAATGTGTTCTTTTTTTTTTTCTTTTTGTAGCTAAGCACGATATATGGTCGCAATGCCTTGTTTTCTATATTCACGCTCGATTGGATCATCAAGTCGGATGTGAGCATAACTTCCTTGTTTTCAATTATTGATTTTTGGTTCATGTTTCCACGAGTTTTCTGAAACTGGGATATCAAAGTTTTTGCAGATGTCCAGGCAGTGGATTACTCTACAAGTTCTGTGTGCCTTTGTGTGTACAGCTGTTCTGACATGTTTTTTTTTTTTACATCCCTATAGGAGGTGGCTCATGCTTTCTGTTTCTACCTTGCAAAATTAGCGCATTTTCCTGACGCTGATCCTGCTCACCAGATTCTCAGCGAGAGAGCCTCGTGAGTGGAGGAGGCCAATGGGCCGACCACGTGCCCCGTGGTTGCAGCAGGTTGACCATCATCTCAAGGAGATGGGGATGGGCCAGGCATCCGCCTGGGGGATGGCCAGACGGAGGCCCCTGCCGTACCGGCGGAAAGTGGACGCAGCGACGCGCTGCTCCACAGCATAAACCCATACCTGACCTGACCTGCCATTGCAAAATCCACACTTGTCCGATTGACTCATTCCTGCAATTTTCTTAAAGCCATTCATGTAGTGTCCCTGGTCTTGGGGATTAATAATGATTCGTTCTCCATCCTAGCTGACCTCATCTTAACTATTCCATTGAGTCTTGTTTGTGTATGCCCAATCTATCCAAATGTTTTTCATACCTTTTCTGGTTTGCTGTCTTCGTGTTTGCATACAAATTGGATTTTGTAGTCTGTTGAACTTTTCATGTACTCAGCCAATCCTATAGTTGTCATTCTGTGCACTTGGTTGAGTTACATCAGGCCGCGATCTCCTTCTCAGCAGGTACATTCTCGGGATGCATTGATTTTTATAGAACATTTTGTGGATAGTCAGGAGTTTGCTTGTTTATATCTGCTTGTGTCCAGTTTATTATTCTGCAGATGTATTGGAACACTCAAACTGCTCGTTGTTGAATGGCTTTGATTTTGTTTCTTGGGGAGAGTTAGGTTTTCAGGATCATCCTCTTTGTATGCAGGTATTCTTTGGTGAGTGTTTCGTGAATTTGTTTGTGACGTATTCGGTAGCCCTCTTCTACTCCAAGGTATTTGAAGGATGCTTCGTTTTCTAGTTCCTGTGTTGTTATATCTAGTCTAATCTTGATGTTGTCCACTTTTGTTGGTTTACCTAGTTCGAATATGCACTTGGCTCATTTATCGAAGCCAAATTCCATTTGAATGTCGTCGAAGTACTGTTTCACTAATTTAGTTGTTCTGCCATTTTTTTGTCGTTCAGTGTGAAGACTTTTAAATATACAATAGATGTCACTTTTCCCGTCTCTTTGGATGTTTTTTAAATTATTATTACAGGTTAGGGTATATCCATGTCCTTGCTCGTTTATGAGGTTGCTCAAAGAGTCCAGAGCCAGGCAGAACAGGAGGGGTGAGAAGCTGTCTCCTTGGAAGATCCCTCGATGTATATTCACCCCTGGTATTTCAATCTTGCCATCTGAGTGCTGCAGTATAAGTGTGGTACTCCAAAGTTCCATTGCCTTCTCAATCAATTTGATTGTTTAGGAATTGCTTTTGTATATTTGCATGCATTTTATCATCCATGAATGTGGGACAGTGTCGAAAGCTTTCTTGTACTCTGCCCAGGTGGTGGACAATTTGGTTATTCGCATTTTGCGGTTTTCAAGAATGGCCTTGTTAAGTAGTAGGTCGTCTGTTGTTCCGTAACATCCTCCCTTACATCGCTTATTTTCTGTCTCTTGCCCGTCTTGCTGTGTTCGGTGGTGGTACGTCATTTCTGTGATGATTCTTCTCGAAAGTTTATGTGCTGTTGATAGACATATTATTGGCTGATATTTTTGAAGTATTTGGGATTCTTCTGAGTTTAGGATGAGGAAGGTGTTACTCTCTGTAAGCCATTCGTCCGGGTGTTTTTTTTCCTCTTGAATAAGTTTGTTGAATACTCTGGTGTAGTGTTTGTGGAGATCATCTTGTTGCTTCAGCCAGAAGCTTGGGATTCCATCCAGGCAGGGCTTTTGAAGTTTGGAATTTTTTTTTTCCAGTTTTCTTCTATTTTTATCAGAGAGAGAGAGAGAGAGTGCATGTGCGTGCGTGCGCGCATGCCACCTTACACATGTTTCCCATTGCATGCTTATTATATTCATTGGCTGTTAATCCCACTTGTTTCCTTCAAAGCTTTTTTGTTCAATTATCAAGGAAGAACTCTGTATATTGGTAATTGTCCATATCAAGGATTGCCAAAATGAGGAAACAGTCAAACCCTGGCACACTTTGATTTCTGGTAAATGTCCCCTTCAACTCCCTTTAATACAATAAATATCCCCTTCAATGGTAAAGAATCACTTAAAAAATTCTGGAATCCAGATCCAGATCTTCACCAACATCGAATCAATTTTTCCGTGTCACACACCTAACCCTAACACCAAGTTTTGTCCGAATCTGTCCACAACTATTTAAGATAGGGCCAAAAAAGATATGTAGCATGCTATCTGTCAATGGTGAAGAATCACTTTTTAAAATTCGGGTATCTGAATCCGGATCTTTACTAAAATCGGATCATTTTCGTCCTTGTCACATACCCAAAGTATCCAACAAGTTTCGTCCGAATCCGTCCATAACTTTTTTGAGATATCCTGCTCACACACAAACAAAGACAGGTAGACAGGGATGAAAACATAACCTCCGTTCCACCTTCGGTGGCGGAGGTAAAAATTGTGACGCACCATAATTACCTGGATTAGGGCTTTTTACTCACTGGAAATACTTTCATTAAACGTCATTATACATCTCAACTAAAACGCTTCACCACTTTATGACTAATAAACGAATATATAGGACTCTGCCAAACTAAAACTAGAGCAAAGTCGATGGTGTGCCATCGCAAATCCCCACGCTTCCAACTGAGAGCGGAATTGAAAGTTGGCAAAAATTTCCATCAGGAATGACCCAATATGAAATCGAGTTGAATTGTTTTTCTGTTTTGACCCCTTTGACCCCCAAGTCCTCACCCTGGAGGAGATAGCATGACGGACGGAGCCAATTACAATACACCCCCTATTTTTCTTTCAAAAAGTGTGGGCATAATGAACACCCCCTGATTGTAAACAAAGTCTATTTTATCATCTGTGTTACAATCACAATCAACTGGATTACATCTAATAATATCTGGTCGCGTGGTCCTTTGGCATCGTACGGTGCTTTGAACCCAAGAAAGCATCGAATCGATGATATTCTGTTTGATGACCTGATCCAGATTTTTTACAAACGGGGAGTATTTTTGTTGTTGTTGCAGCTCTTGTGTATTTACTTGACAGAGGTCAGCTCTTCCGCAGATCCCTATCCATGTTCTCAGACACGTTCGATGGCATTCGCGTCAAGATTGTGCTGTGTCAAGAGAAGCTACTGCAGCTCATTCCTTTTCTTCCAGGTAAAGGTGGCACCATCTTCCTGTATTAAATGTATGTGAAACTTGTGATGCCCCCCAGTATGTGAAAGGGGTACACAAATTCCCCAGTGAGACTCTGCATCCATTCATTCATTCTCCATTGTCTCGCCATCCCCACTGTGATCTTCCCTCATTTTTTAAAGATGTCAGTTAGCCCTTTGTTTTTTCATGTAATATGTTAAAATCTTGCGATTCCATTGACCTGCAGCTTTATCGACTCATTAGGATATTTCTTTGCACTTACTTTAATCACCCTCACCAAAGGAGAGGGTATTGCGTTTGGGTCCGTTTGTTACTTGCAAAATCGAAGATTTTTTCCAAGTATATTGGTTCGTCGATTTTGTTATTCTGTTTGTCGCCTTTTTAAACCAATCGTCACGAAACTTCACCACATGGTAGAGTTTGTCATTAGGAAGAAGCCTCTTGTTTTTGAGGTCCAAAGGTCAACAACTAAGGTGGTATTTCTAAAATCCTCAATTTTCATCCGATTCACTTAACAATTGAAAAGAATTTATATTTCAGGTCACTGAATTCAACCAGACAATTATTTTTGAGGTCAACGTCGACCAAAAGGTCAACAGTCCCAAGGTCAACAACGTAAAGGTGGTCTTTCCAAAATCCTAAATATTGTTACGAATTTGGAATTCAATTGCACACAACATACAGGTTCCCTTAGTCAGCTATGTCGATAAGTGCATGTTCCCTAGATAGCTCACCTTCCATTGTTTAAATGTTCAGAAATCGATTAGATGCGCTGCGGATCGATTTAATAGTTTGAGCAACAATGGAGACGTCCCTCCCCCTCTTCTGCGAAGAGGAAGAAGAACCCTGCCATCCCGTGACGTCAACAACTCCCTCCCACCCGTGGTTGAGCGGGGGTTGGATCACGAGGGCATGAGTCACGCCGGGTGCGGGGGAGGGAGTGGGAAGGATAAAGGGGAGATCCTTTCTTTGTTCGTGTGGGAGTCCCGTGGTAGGGCTGAGTGTGGGCTGAGTTTGTGGGAGTCCCGTGGCAGAGTTCGTGAAGAAGTCCCGTTCTGAGTCACGTGTGCTGAGTCCCGTGTGCAGAGTTCGTGTGCTGAGTCCCGTGGGAGGAGTAAGCTTTTTTGCTTCGGAGAGAGCAGTCGTTCAGCAGGCCATCGGGTCCTGCTTGGCTTGCTTGGCTTGAGGCCTTCGGAAGCTTTTTGCTTCGGCTGGCTCAGTGAGCTTCGGCTGCTGCTTTGTTTTGGAAGGAACTTGAGCCGGTTGTTCGGCTCGAGCTGCGAGTGGAGGCTTCTTCCTCTTCTTCCTCTTCTTCTTGGTTCGTGGAGCTTTTCGTTCTCCATTTTGTTTCCCAGCTTGGTGCGACGCATCGGCCTCTTCTTGGAGTTGGATCCTCGGGGAAGCGACGATCGACAGGAAGGATTGGCGCCTCGTCTCACCGGCACGTGTTGAGAAGCGCGGGAGGATTCGCGGGAGCTCGGGAAGGAACGCGGCTCACGGCGATTTGGATCCAGCTCGCTCTCGCTGGAGCCCGGGACCGGACAAGTTGAAGACCACACGAGGTGGAAAGGTTCGAGTCAAGCTCTGAGTTTCAGCTCACCTGTCCTCCGAGCTGGAGCACGTGATTAAAGGCCTCAGCCACCGTTTCGTGTGTGTGTGTGTGTGTGTGTGTGTTCGTTCGTGCGTGCGTGCGTGCGTGCGTGCACATACGTGTGTCCGTGGGCCCGTCTAATAAGTAGGAACTGCTGTTAAGTGTAAATGACTGTACATAATAAGTAGACGGTTGTAGTTCTTTTGTCATGCTTTTGTTGCTTCTATAATTGCATACGTGTTTTGCCTTATTTAATTGCATACGTGTTTCATTATAATAAATGTCCTTGTGTGAATGTAAACCTGCTCGTTGCGTCGATTCCCTCATTGACTGAACATTTCGTGTGTTGGGAGTTCGAAAGCCGTTGGTTTGCCGTAATAGGGGGACATTTGGACCGACGGTTCTCGGCGATTACGCCGCTCGGAATCGCGCATGGACAAGCTCGCCTCGGCGGTTTGTTCTGTACGAGTTCCGTCGAGGGTGGAATACCCCGGTAGTTGGATCACGTGGGTATTTAAGTATATTGAAGATTGGCAATCGACCCTACCCCACGTGATCTGCCGATTGGCGTATTTCGGTTCTTGTACAAGGACCCGTCGCTCGGAGTTATCCAGGCGGCGATCTATATTCAGGGCGATCGGTCGGGCCGACTCGACTTGCGGCTCCGTTCAGAGCGGTCGGTTGGCGGCTGACCCCCCGGTCTGTAACAACTGGTTGTCAGGAGTGCGATTCGGCCCCTCCGCCTCCGTAGCAAAATTCACGGAGTCGGATCAGGGGTATACGGAGCAAACCCCCCCACCCCCCCCCCCCCCGTGTCCCCAAATTACGAGCGTTATAAATTTTATTCCCAGCACGTAAAATGTTCAGCCAAGGTGAGCGGGGGTAGGAGGGATTAGGAATGGATTTGGAAATGTTGGAATCTATGGCTCAGGACGAAATCACCGTGCAGGACACTCCCATTATGCGCCAGGTATTGTTAATTTTGCTGGCAAAGATGGATGGCATGGGAAGCGAAATGGATGAAAGTGCTGGCAAGATAGTAAGCGACATGGAAACAAATATGCAACAAATGAAAAATGAATGGGGAAACAAAATGGATGGAATGCAAAGCGAAATGAAAAAGGAAATGAAGGAAGAAGTAAAAAACAACATGGATGAGAATATGCAAAAACTGCGGCGTGAGATGCAGCGCATCGAGCGGAGTCTCCAGGCTGGGCAAAAGGCAGTGATGGCAGTTGCGAGGAGCGAAACGTGGGCAGTGGAGCTCATAATGGCGGCGCCACGTGCTGGAGCGAGCGAGCTGAGGGGGAGTGTGGACTGTGTCGGCCCCGCGGTGGAGGACAAAGTAATACGGGGGACATGGAAGATGAGACTCGTGCAGAGACACGGGAGGTAGAAACGGTAGAGGAGCGACTACACGATAAACAGGACACAAAGGACGAACACGCACACATGGAGGTAGTGAGGGACAATGGGGTTGAGCTTGAGGAATGTGTTGGGACCCGATGCAAGCAGCAGGGTAGCCTTCTTCAGGAACGAAGGGAGGAAATGTGCCCCCTTGAGGCAGATCTCGAGCAGGTGGGTCCGGTCGAGCCGAACGAGGTGGAGCGGGCGAGTGCTATTAACGGGTACACGCGCAGCTTGGGGGGTATGGAGGCCCCGGGACCCCTTGTGGTGACGCAAATCCCCAGCGTGGTCGTCCCGGTGTGTGTGGTTACGAGTGTGGCGAAATGCGTGTAAGAAAGCACGCATTGTGTGAGTAGTATGGTGTGTGTGAGAGAGACCGCGTGTGTGAGGTCGCTGTACGTGAGGGAGATGACAGTCGGTATGCGGGAGGACGCAACCGCATCCCCGTGTCCGAGTGCCATGGTGGAGTGTGTGAGCGTCGTGGCACGCAGGAGTGTGTGCGTTGAACGGCGACGACGATGGGACCAGATAAAGGACAAGGGCCGAGTAGCGGCCGTATCTGAATTGAGAACCGTGCGGGGTTTGCACAGCAGCGAGCGCAGGGTCCGTGCTGTGCTACGCACAAGGCCGCCACGTGCGCGGCCGCGCAGGTGAAACCCGGTCCGGAAACGCCAGCGGTGGATGTTAACCGATCCCGCAGACTGACAGAAGCTAGGCTGGATTCGGAATTTGGACTGGATGGGTTCTCCACGCGAGCGTGTTTGTAAAGCTCCGACGAGCAGAGCACGTGTGTTCGCGTGGGGAACCCCTCGAAACGCGGGGCTTGCTTTGAGATGCGCAGAGTGACGTCATGGCTGCACGTGTGTTTGGAATCCGGCAGAAGGGAATTCCTGCCGGAGGGTACCGTCCAAGAGGGACGAGGTGCGTGGGGCGCAAGCAGCTGCCATGACGTCACGGAAAAAGAGCGCGGCTGTGAACTGCCGCGCTGGTGGTGCGCATTATGAAAAAAAACAAGAGTTGAGAAAAGCAAGCCTCGCTTTGGGTGAACAGGATTCCCAGGCAAGGGGTGGAAGACCCCCTTGTTGGGGGGACAGGAAGTACTAGTTAGGAGGATGGGTTAGAGTTAGTGAGACCGGCTTCATGGGGACATGGGTTGTACCTCATGGAGCCCGTGGAATGGATTAGTTAGGGGGATTTTAGTTTAGATTTAGAAAATGGAATTTTTGGATTTTTGGATTTTTGGAGACACGGACAGACTGGAAATGTGTAGTGGAGACGTAGCTTAGCTACGTAGAGTAAATGGAACGTGCATGAGTTTTAAGGGATGACGAGGGAGCACGAGTTAGTCAGGGGATTTAGTTAGAAGGATGGCAGTGTGGAGTGTTGGTGTGAGTTGCGAAATGTCCAAGTGGGTCCAAGTGTGCGAGTGGAGCGAATGTGGTATGCATGGTGCGAATGACTGGTTGGGGGGAGGAGTGATTCCCACCCAAGTGACCCCAGGGTCAGTTTAATGTTAGCTAGTGGGTTATTCAAATTTACTAACAGGAGGTCGTTTTGTTGTTGGTGTCGAGAGAAGGCACGAAACCCGTTTGGAGGGGTGCAAGAGTTCATGGACCGGCTGGGAGCGTGGCTGTGGAAAGTTGAGTATTTGTTTAGTGGGCACCCCAGGCACCGGACTAGTCGGCCAGAGTAGGCCAAGGGCCTAAGAGGGGCCGGGATAGAGTAGTGGGCACGGGCGACCCGTCGGAAACGGGACCCCTAGCGCCAGAATGCCACGGGGGCAGTGTAGTGGGCACAGGCGACCCTCGGAAAGGGACCCGGGGCATCAACACGCCACGTGGGCATCGGAGGGGGGCAATGCCAGAGAGGGCAACCCCCCACATTTATAGGGAGCAGCTAGGTTCGGAGGCAGCCTGCGGGCCTGGGGGTGCCATGATTAGAGTTTGGCAGAGGGGGAGTTCCTGCCAGTTGAGCCACGCTGCCCAGCCAGGAAATTGTGCGAGGGCATGTATGAAAATTTGAGGGCAAAGCCCAAACTTATAATGGACACCAACACAGGTGACGGGAATCATGGTTTTTAGAACCAATAGTTTTAAAGTGTGAGGCGTTTTTGGAAAGCCCTGGGATAGTTTCAGGTTAATGAATGTTAGGGTAGATAGGAGATGTACCCCTTCGCACCATCCATCCCTTCGCTCATTGTAGGCCACTGAACTCACCTTGGTAGATCGCTGAACTCTGCGGAGGCCATTCTGAGGCTTCGTTGGGCCTCGAGACAGGACGCTCGTCTCTCCCTATTCCCCTCCAGAGAGGGAACGTAGGGGTTGTGAGCAGGCTAGGTGGACATGATAGGCTAGCCAGACAAAGACAATAAAGGGGGTTCGGGAGACAATTATAAAAGAGAAATAAAAATAAAGAGGGGCAAAATTTTGTTGTGTTGTGTGGCAAATTAAGGGAGTGGGTATGGACAGAGACAGGCAAAGGTGATAGAGTGGGGGGAGACAGTAGGCTCGGTCTGAGCCCGCCTTCAGAGCGGCCGGCACCACCGCACTCCCTCCAGACCTGATGGAACCACACCAGAGGCTGGCCAGCTTCACCTGCCGGCCTGTTGTGCTGCAGCTGCCTGTTCTGCATGGGCTTACCTTGCCATGCCGAGTTGCCTGCCTCTGCCATGACCCCGTGCCTGCTAGCCCTTGTTTGCGTTTGCCCCTGTGTCCATCCATCACCATGCGTGCCAGGACCATCTAGTTTTGTGAGGACTGCCCTGCAGGCAGCCTGTGCATCCAGTCCATTTTTTGTGTTTTGCGACCATCTCCATCCATTCCCCTGCACCAAAGACTTTGCTATGACTTTTGCCTTTCCCCTTTCACAGATCACAAGTCCTGGGCCATAGTTGGTGTGATGTAATAGATAAGTTAAGATTGTAAATATGTGGAACCACACCTGCATGTTTGTTTTAGCACCAGCAATTTTAGCTAAGTTGTCCGAATGAGTCTGTGAGAGTTTGTTTAGTTAGTTACGCAGCGCATTAGGTTATTTATTTTTGGGACACGTATGAAGAAATGTCACACTCAGGGATCCGGAGGTAGAACGTACTAGGGGAAAACTTACACATGCTGGTCACACGAAAATTTGACGACTCGGGACGAGTCTGTAAAAAGGGGAGGGGGTAGTGTTACGAATTTGGAATTCAATTGCACACAACATACAGGTTCCCTTAGTCAGCTATGTCGATAAGTGCATGTTCCCTAGATAGCTCACCTTCCATTGTTTAAATGTTTTGAAATTGATTGGATGCGCTGCGGATCGATTTAATAGTTAGGGAGCGAACAATGGAGACATCCCTCCCCCTCTTCTGCGAAGAGGAAGAAGAACCCTGCCATCCCGCGACGTCAACAACACCCTCCCACCCGTGGTTGAGCGGGGGGTGGATCACGAGGGCATGAGTCACGCCGGGTGCGGGGGAGGGGTGGGAAGGATAAAGAGGAGATCCTTTCTTTGTTCGTGTGGGAGTCCCGTGGTAGGGCTGAGTTCGTGGGCTGAGTTCGTGGGAGTCCCATGGCAGAGTTCGTGTGCTGAGTCCCGTGGGAGGAGTAATCTTTTTTCCTTCGAAGAAAGCAGTCGTTTGTTTGTCCGCACAGAACTTTCGTATTTTTCTCTGCAACCGCTTGTTGGATTGAGACAAAATTTTCACCATTGGTGCGACGACTCCTGTATAATGTTTTATTGATAAATATGACGTCATAGGTCACGTGGTGTGGCAGCCATATTGGAGAAATGGAAAAAATTTGGATCTCTGTATCTCTGAAACCACACCAAGGAAAAAATTGAAACTTGGCACATAGCAAGTACTCCTCATGGGGAATGAGTTTGTTTTTTTAATGACGTCATAAGGCCCCTCGTTATGACGTCATAATTGCATATTTAGAATGTCACATCCGATCAGTATAAACATTTTTGAGGGTTATCTGGGGATAAAATGATCCACAGAAAAAAAAAATTCATGATGTAATCAGTTACGTGATTCGGCAGCCATATTGTTTTGAAAAAATAAAAAAACTTCAACAATCTTCTTCTCTGAAGTGGCTGAACAAATTGAGGCGAAACTTTACACGTATGACCGCCTGTCCATGAGGAACAAAAGGTTCACACATATGATGTCGTAGGTCACATGGTTTGGCAGCCATATTGGATTTACCCTCAAACCTATAAAAATACACCACTCAAAAGAAGTCCTACCGAGGGTCTGCAATCTATAATTGCTCTTTTTCTTGTTGCCTTTTTCTTTCCCACCATCCTGTTATCACTTTGTGGACCTTCAACATTTCTGTTGTCTTTCTGTTTCACAAGCATCGACTTGTATTTTAAAAATAAGACATAACGCTTAGCTTGTAGGCAAGGTAAGGTTTGGAAAGCAAGACATGGGATGAACGAAAGTTTTGATGGGCTTCTGGCCCACGAGCCAATAATGTGAAATGATAATTTAAGGGGTAGTCAACCAAACGTGCATCAATGGTTTGTACAAAAGACAGATGTTTCATAATTTATATCAACTTCTTTATTGCATGCATTCAGTGTTTGAACTGTTAAGTTTTCAAAATGATAACAGATAGTCTCTACAAGGGCTGAAAGTAAATAACCGTCAAACACTTGAAAATGATGCAGTGCAGGCCCTTAAGAGAAAACTTCAACTCAAGGGTTACTCACACCTTTTTGAATACAATTCATTATATAATCGAGCACAGTACTGCATTTTGAATTTTTATAATTACTAGTATAACACGTTTTAGAAATACAATATAAATTTATGAGGTATTTTGAATCTTTATAGAGCTAGGCCCTTTCCGCTCAGCAATTCTCACAGCCGTGGCATGCGGCAATGTATTGAAGGTAATTAAGTGCAACTGGAACAGGTAAAAGCAGTCGGTTTTTGATCTAACCTTAATGGTTAATTAGTGTTGTCACTGCGTATATTAAAAAATTAAGGCACCATCAACTAGTATAGCTTTTCAGCAGGCAAGGTTCAGGACTGACATTCCAACTGCGGTGGGTTTCATCCGAGTGGTCGACGCATCTGACCTGAGCCATGCCTGCTGAGCTGTTGCAATAACTGATGGTTCATTCTTGTTTCAATTCACATCTTTCCAACTACAACCAGGGTTGGCGTCAGGAAGGGCATCCGGCCATAAAAACATTGCCTCAAGAAAAAGCCAAACCCCTGCACAGCAGGGAAAAATGGCTGTAAAAACGGTCATCCAACTACAACCCCTTTTTTTCCGAATTTAGTTGATAGTTGTAGTAACCCAGAACTTTGTCTGACAAACCCCAAAAGGATTTTCCGAAATCTTATTCATATACAATATTAAATGATTTTTCCATGTTTTGCCAAGCAGTGTTTGAGTTAGGTCCTAAAACCCGTGCAATCGTTTGTAATGAAAGTCCGTTCTAAGACAAAGCTGCTGGAGGGACGTGTGCTCCCAAGCAGATGAAGGAATATCGGATCAATGCCAAGAAGATCAATGCGGTAGATCCTTTGGCCCGATCGTGGAGCATGAGAAACGTGGGAAGAACCTCGTAGCACGGATAACTTTGTGTCATAATTGATTGACTTCAACTTATAAACATGTTTCAACAGTAAAAGCAATAAAAGTCCAACATTTCCTCCTGCTGCTTACTCTTTCATTCCATTCTTTTACTCTCACATCTGCTCAATGGAGAACTAATTAATCGCATATTTCCTGCCACGTAATTCAAGCACTAATTTTATAGTGGTCTTTTTTTCACGTTTCATATTGCATGCAGGTTTACGGTGTACAGTAATACAGCATTTGGAGTATAAACCTGAACCAACACCCTTCGATGCATGAGAACCTTTTCCCCTCCCAATGAATCGTTGTGTGCATGCCTTTTGCGTTCTCACAGTAATGTTCCAATGTTGATGTGGTTTTTTTTTTCTTCCAGCAACATTGAATGAGCACAAGCGTCTTCGTCTCAAGTTGGAGTAATGTACACACGACACAGAAGGCAGCATGGACAGCATGGTGCACAGGTAGTGTACTTACCTTTTGAGCTTACTCTGGGTTCGATTCCTGATACGACTAAAACTGTCGGAATGGTGCTTCGCTTGGAGAGTGTACTCACAGAGGATGCCGCCCTCAAATGGACATTAAGCAAGACGTTCCATCTGCTGGGATTATTTTGGGACGTTAAAATATCCCATTGTATCTTGCAAAGTGTAGCTGCGTTTTCAGCACCACCCTCAACAGATTCAAACTACGACTATCGGGGATGCCTCTTCGTGGTGATTGTACCCCCCCCCCCCCAACGCAAGTCAGGGGCCAAATTTTCCCTGCTGCTCAGATTTGACAGGGCAGCACGTTCACAGTCAGAGTGACTGTCGTTCCCCATAGACTGACCCTTTCTCTCTTCTCTCTGACTATGTCGTGGCCCTGACTATAGAAGGTGGGGGTACACTATCCTGTGATGAGGGATCTGTGGGTCGTTCCTGGGAGATAGATCGGCTACCTCCATGCCATGGGCTTGTTCGAGAGAACTGTCTGTTGGGGCCATATAACAAGAGATTCAAAGTTCCTGCCGAAGTCATGTCCATTCAAATGGTTCACCCACTAACCAGCCAGGTTGTGAAAGACTTAGGAGCAAAAACCTTTCCGCACCCGACCCCACAAAAAGGTGGGAATAATTGAGGCCGGTAAATGTAGTCGTACAATGGTTGACACAATACAGTAATCCGTGTGGACAGGTGGCCATCGGCGCAGGAGAATGTGCACCATCATTTTATTTAAAAGCAATTGCCAAAGCATTTTCAGGCAGTCTTTTAGGGAAGTTTAAAAAGTGGTCATTCAGAGCCCTTTTATAATCTTACTTTTTAATCTCTGTACTTTGTTTACAAACGTAGTGCAATAATAGCATCTTTATATTAAAAATAGCTAATTCACACAGGCAATGTACAACCATAACCAAAATCCTTAAACAGTCAAAGCCCAAAGTGTTCAATAAGGCTTAAAAGCGCTATCATAAGTAAACAGGGTAAAAAAAAAAGAAGAGCAACATATTTTTTGAAAAAGGTCCACATTACAGTCATACAAACAATAACTTCAACATGTGAATGTAAGAGTTTCTCCAGGTGAATCGGCAAAGCAATTTGATTTCTAGGAAATAGAATGATAAAAGTTCCAAAATTTTGGTTTGCTCTATTTAAGGAAATATGTACATCATTCTGCTCTCAACAGCACACACACACACCTTTTGACTTCAGGACATGCCGAAGTGTTTTTTTTATGTTGGAACTCAACTTCTTCACGATAAGTAACCTTACTTTCGAAGGACGACGGTGTCCTCCTACTCCACAGTCTTTAACGAGGATAAATTTCATCAATCAAGTTCTATGGAAATAATTACAGGTCACAAAAATCCATTGTACCTGTCCAAGCCTCACCGTGTCATTTCAAGGCCACGTTATAGTACAGCATTAACGTCCCAAGCCGACTCGGCCACAATGGCCAACGAGACCTATTCAAGACAGGAGCAAATTGCTCGCTTGTACATTCAGCGTCCAGATGAGCTGGTTCCAGAGAATTACGTTGCACAAAAGTTCCTCACTTTTCTTCAAGTGTTGACGATCACTGTAATCTCGCAACAACGATAATTGTGCTATAACGAATTGAAGAGGGTGTTTTTGATCAGGTGTAAAGTTTTTGAATGAAAAAGGCAATTGCATTGCTTTTAGATGTTTCAAAAGCAAGGTGAAGACTCTTCCAGCATCCATGACCACAAACCAAAAGACGAAATTTTGGAACGTGAAGACTATTTTCTTTCACCAACCCTGGCCGAAAAGTCGTTTCTAACCGTCTGGGTGAACCTGGGCAGGAAACTTAAACATCCAAGTCGCTAAAGTAGAGACACTCCATCCCAGGAGGCCTTTTCGCCTCCTGAACGCTAATGTGTGGTATAAATGGGCCTTTAGTGACCGCTCAAAAGAGCAAATGACTATTTAAGTCGTTTCACAATTATCTCATCAGAATGAGTGAAAGTTTGCGTGAAACTTAAGTGTTTTGTGCAAATTTACAAGAACTCAACAAATTACAATCAAAGTATTTCCTTTAGATCTGGCTATTGCTGAGAGTAGAGAGATCGACCTCTTTTCTTTTTCTTCTTCTTCTTACTCCGTCCCTCCATCGTGAGTTTCAACTTCTGTTTTCTGCCGTGATGACGATGTCTATAGTAGCGACGGGCATGCCTCAGCACCGCTTCAATAGTTTCTGAGACTGTATCAAGTCCAACACTTGTGCCTCGACTGTCTGTGCTTTCATCAATGGCTTTTTGTGAGTCTCCAGGCACCCGTCTTAACATCCCATTGTATTCCTTGTGGATGTGAGATGCGGGTTCTTCTTCACTGCCATCGGTTTTCCCCTTCACCTCAAACATTTGCAGGAAGTCAGTGTTTCCTTTCAGGGTTTTCTTCCTGGCTTTATTTGGTGTAGGTTGAAGACTTTGGAACAGCAATTCGTTACCAGGCTCCTCCATTCGCCATCGTTTGCGGTGCTTTAACCGTTCACCAACACCTCCTTCGGTAGCACCTGCAAGCAAATGTGGTTCTCACGTCACAAAAACCTCCCTCCCCCAATTGACTCTCAAACAAAGCATTTGCAAATCGGAAGTAACTTTACATCTCCAAGTTCAGAAAAGATATCATTCATTTTGATCTAGTTAATCGACAAAGTACATACTCAAGAACAATCTATATATTCTGCAGCAAGTGTATGTCATTATGTATGTGTGTATGTATGTCCACTCTTCACCCATTGGTTGGACAGCTGACCTGACATCACCTACAATTGTAACCTGAAATACTTAACCTAAAGTGCCCAGAGGACCCAAAAGACCACCCCCCCTCCCCCGCCTTAAAGACACAAAACACCCAAACGACCACTGAGGACCGGAAAGACCCCAAAGACCCAGAAGATTGAAAAGACCTCAAAGACCCAGAAGATTGAAAAGATGCCCAAGACCCTTAAACACCCCAAAGACCCAAAATATCCCAAACAAAGAAAAGACCCAAAATACTGAAAGTAATATCCAAAAGACCTCAAAGTCCTCGAAGACTTTTAAATACCCAAAAGACACTGAAGACCCAAAAATGCCCCAACGACCCAGAAGACTCAAAATACCCCAAAGACCGAAAAGATGCAAAGAACCCTGAAGACCCAAAAGACCCCGAGGAACAAAAACACCCAAAAGACCCTGAGTGCAGAAAAGACCCCAAGGACCCTGAAGAGTGAAGACACCCAAAGGTCCCAGAGGATGCAAAAGACTTCGGGGACCCCGAACACCCAAAAGATCCAGAGAACCCAAAAGACCTTGAGGACCCAAAAGACCCCGAAGACCCAGGGCATCCAAAATATCCCGAGGACCTAAAATACTGAGAGGACCCAAAAGACACAACGAGACAATCACGGACCCATGGAAATTCTGCATAAATGTGAAATGTACCCAGGTCCCAACCTCCCCCCCTCCTACACCCACACACAATCCCATGTCCTTAACACCCCCCCAACTCTAACCTCTCTCTGCCCCCCTCCTACCACCACACCCAACATCTGTGCTCCCCTCCCCCTCTCTTAAAATTCTCAAACCCCATCCCAACCCAATATTCTCAACTCCCCCCACCCCTTCAAAAGCCTCAAACCCCTCGATCCCAACTCATGTCCTCTCTTTGCCCTCCCTCCCCAAGCCAACTCTGTCATCCCTCCCCCTCTCTTCTTCAAGTCCTCAATCCCCCCCCTCAATGTTTCAATCTCCCTCTTCCAACTCGATGCACCCTCACCCCCAACTCTGTTCTCCCCTCCCGATTTCTTCCTGTTCTCAACAACGTTACACAGGGAACTTTGGCACATGAGAAGACCATTCTGCCTATCATGCCTGCGTTGTTCCTGTTCCCATTTGTTCAGAACAATGTTAAAAGTAAATAAAGATGGAACGTTAAATTCACAATCACTTCCCCCTTTCTTCGCTTTACCCTCACCATAATTAATGGACTGATGTCTGTGTGTTTGTTTGTTTGTCACGCAACTACTCCTACAGTTGTGGGTCAATTCCATCCAGACTTGTTACATAGGATCAGCATGACCCCAATCAATTGTACAGAGGTGTTTTTATCTTTGCTAGTGGTCTTGTGGGGGGGGGGGGGGAGGGGATGCAAATTATCTTTGTAAATGTGTATTGTGTAGTGCCACTCCAGATGGTCTCCACCATTTACAGTACAGTATTCCTGTCCCCCCATGTTTTCCGGTGCAATGAGGTGTTTTGAATTATAAGCAGTAGGTATGCTTTTGCTTCATGCACATAATTTCATGGGTTTTTTCTTTTTACCTACACAGAGCTGTCAGTTGCCTACACACCGCCCAAATGAAGGTTATGCGTCAGAAGAACGTGTTGCATGCTTGGGCCAAGATCACCCACAGGACGGGTGCTCTGCTAGTATAGTGTTGCGGATTCGCGCCCGCCGGCGTGCGAACGGCCACGTAACTCGAATCGCGGCACGTCGCCCACCGGACGGACAATCCCGTCGTGACCCTCTCGGACTAACGCCGGGAACTAGTCACGGGTGGACCTTTCGGCCTCACCACGATCGTGCCAATCGGCCCCCCGCGTGGGATAGGGTTGCTCGCCAAATTCGACCTACCTAAGTACCCACACGGAGGGTAGACCGGGCGATCGCACCTCGCCGCAGGTCGACTTCGGACACGGGCCACTTTAAGCGACCCGTTCCGTACTATCGGGATAACCGAGCGGTGTTATCGTCGGCCTCGACGGTTCGATTAATTATCGGGCGTTTTAGCCCACGACCAACCCTTTACGTGAAGTAAGATGGAGATTCAATAAAGGAAAAGACGAAGCGAAACGGGAAAACAGTTCAACATGATGCACATTTATTTCGCGATGAACGGAAAGCACACATATACAATTACACCAAAAGCAAATGTAAAAGAAGAAGAAGAAACACAATAATACACAAAAAGCAAATGCAACAATGCAGATCTAACCGACTACCGAGCACATGGCAACACTTATACAGTTTTACTTCACAGACGGCGCCGACAACACATACACTCAAAGCAAAAGAAAAGGACCACCCTCAAGGATGAGGGGGGTAGGCGGGCCTGGGGCCGAGACCGCGTCGGGCCTACCCGTCTGATGATGAGCCGCAAGATGGCGGTGGCGCCCCGACTCCGCGGGCCTCGCGGACAGTCTCTGGTAGGGGGTGGGAACGGGGCCCCCTTCTCGCACTATCTCAGCGCGGGGGGAAACAGGGGGGGGGGGTTGTTGATGCTCGGGGGAAGGAGGATATCTCCCTGTCTCGGGTCCCGCGACGAGCGTCTCCACAACGACCTCGGTCGCGCCGCCGGCCTCTCCCTCCGCAGCTCCCCGACTCCGACACGAGCACCCCCTCGACCGCCTTCGCCGCCGCCACCTCTCCACAGCTCCGTCCAACCGCCTTCTCCGACTCCTCTCTTGACTCGTCCCAACTCTTCACTGACTCCGAACTCTTAACTCCTTGACTGACGAACGCAGCCCCTTATATGCCCCGTGGCCTCGCTCCTTCACCTTCGACCCTTTACCTCCGACCCTTCACCTCTAACTGGCTCCCCATTGGACCGAGGAAAAGTGGGCGTGAATGCTTTTTGATCCATGAATTTGCATATAGCGATATTACTCCAACGTACCTGGGGGCGGGGCCAAATCGCCCCACGCTCGCCGATAGGACGGAACAGAAGTGGGCGTGAGTCGTTTTTGATCCGTTTTCTTCGGAAAGGCTGTGCCTCTGCACCCGCTGCTCGGTGCGCGCCCTGCACGAGTCCAGTATTGGTGCCCACAAGCGGCGTGGGAATGACGATGATGCGATGGTTGCGAGGGCGAGTTGTGACGGTAAAGGTCGTGGCTGTTGTTGTGAAGCGGCGTTGCGGTTGGTGGTTGTTGTGTGATGGCTGTTGAGACGTGGTTGGTGGTGGTAGTAATGGCGGCTGGTCCAAAATAAAGATAGTAAAAGAAAAACGGCTATCTAGAAGGGTCGCAGCCCGAATGAATGACATTTATTTCCTCTAAACAACGGGTTTGGGCCTAACTACACATATACTTACAGAGATATCTCACCTAAGGGACCTGAATGGTGGTTTGCGAATTTCGTCAACCACAACAATATATAATGCAGTGAACACTACAAACATCAACAGCATGGTGCACAGGTAACACTTGCATATGAGCTGTCTCGCTGGGTTCGATTCCCGACCAGACTTTAAACCATCAGATTGGTGCTTCATCGGCAGGACGTTACATCACAAGGTGTGCCATCTCTTGGATTGACATTAAGCTGGGTGTCCCATCTACTAACCTTAATTGGTGGATGTTAACGATCCTACGGTGTCTTTTTCAAAGAGCGTCAAGGTGAGTTATTGTCAGAATCCTAACAGATTACAAATTCCTACCAAAATGGCCTTGAGTCAAATGCCAGGTTCATGAAATAATTGGGCCATTCTTCCCCCAGTCAACCACACAAATAACAGGTACAATTATTTGTGGCTGTTAACGCAAGTACGTGTAGAATCCTTACTATAATTCACGGACTGGTGTCTGGGTGTTCCGTTGTCACGCTATACCTCCTACAATTCTGGTCCGATTACATCCAGACTTGCTACATAAGGTCACCATGACCTAAATTAATGTATGTGGGTGTTTTTATCTTTGCCGGTGGTCATGGGAGGGGGGGGGTGTTAGAGAGGATGCAAATTCTCTATGTAAATGTGTATCGTGTGGCACCACATCCAAGTGGGAGAGGGTATTACCCCCATCCATCGGGACCATACTCTGTGCAGTGTCGGTGCTGCCAAAGCAGTCTCCTGGCCTATTGGGCATAATCCTGGACAGGTCGCCACTCTGACGCAGGATACTCGAATGGCTCAATCATCCCAGCAAGCTGGAACTCATTTTGCCGACCTCGGAAGGATGACAGGCTGAGTCAACCCCACCTGGTATTAATTCAACAGTATTCAGGATTTGAACTCGGGACCCTAGGATCCCAAGCCCGCCACCCTAACCATCAAGCCACCACCAGGCATTACCCTTGTAATACAGGGCATTACAAGTCTCCACCATTTACAGTACAGTGTTCCTGTCCCCACATTTTCCAGTGCTGTGAGGCGTTTTGAATTATAAGCAGTAGGTATGTTTTTGCTTCGGGTTATTTTTTGCAACACCGTAGGATCTTTAACATCCACCAATTAAGGCTAGTCGATGGGACACCCAGCTTAATGTCAATCCGAGAGACAGCACACTTTGTGATATAACGTCCTGCCTATGAAGGTTATTTTTTATTTTTTTGCATGCAACCTTGGTTTTTTTTTTGGTCTATTCAGAGCTGTCGGTTGCCTATACACCGCCCAAATATATGTATGTGCCAGAAGACTATGTTGCATGCTTGGAACAAGATCGCCCGTAGAACGGGTACTCTGCTCGTGAATAATAATGAACATGGAAGTGCTGAATCTTCTTCGTCCTCTCTTCCCTTTATAAGGAATGGTACCAAGCTTCTGCCCTGCCTTGACCACGATACCCTCCATCTTCAGCCAACTCTCTCCACTCTACAACCCCCCCACCCTTATTCATACCCATCCTCATATAATCTCCCCATCTCAGCCATAGCTTATCTGCATTTCTCTGACCTCACTCTCTAGCTATCCTCTCTCTTTTCCAATCTCCCTTCCTCCATCCGCACCAAGTATCCAAACAGACTTTAGCCGGCTCCTTATAAATCTCCCCGTCAACCTTATTTGCACACCAATCTCCTCCCTCAGTTTGTCTATCCTCCTCCTATCCATCTCTTCACTCCCACAATCCTCCTGACCCAGTTGTGCTCAGATCTGCAGCCTCTGTCAGTGGCGACTATTTCCTTCCAGACTCCGAGTTGACACGAACCATTATCCCACCGAGTCTGGTGGCATTGAATCACCAAACATTTCCTGATATGTACATTTCACTTTGGGTCATTCGAGTGTCTGCTGTTGACTCTTCACCCAAATGGCTCTTTTCATCAGATTTCTCTCAGCAAGGAGACAAATCCAGATGACAGCTAAGACAGGAGCATTCTAACCAAATGGAACAACACGCAGATTGACAAAAGTGTCCGATTAATTTGTTTAGCACTTCCATCTAAACCTCTAAACCACTTCCATCTAAACATCTAAACCACTTCCATCTAAACCTGGCCACGCAGGTCCTCCAGGATGCTCAAAACCCAGGTTCAAATCCCATACACTATACTATTTACCATTCCATACTAATGTCCTTGCAACTCATGCAAAGGTACACGAGTGTCTACTCTTCTCCTTGTCTTGCCTGTGATTTATGTACATGCTCCCCTCCAGGAGCCTGAGATCAACGTTAAAATTAAATAAAGTACCAACTGGGGAATAATTTTCTTGCACTATAGTCCAACTCAAAATTAAATGATAGCGATTTTATTTTTTTAAGTACATAGCAATAAAAATGAAACCAAAAGCTCTTTCCAAGGTGCGCCGCTTCCTTGAAGAGAAGTGATACACATACCGAGTGCTAAACATTCTTCACATTTTGGAGAGACGTGAAGGGAGAAACTAAAAGCACATTCCATCTTGCGGTACCTGATTTATGGAGGTGTTTGGGGGTGGGGGGGAAGAGATGATTTATGTTGAAATACAGTGGTACTCCATTTCAGGCCTGGCTGCCATCATATGGCAAGCCGTAGCTTGTTTAGCTGTTTGAGGCATTAAAGTGGTTGTAAGATTATGATTATATATTTTTTTGTGATTCATTCAGGAACCGAAGCACTTGCAATTCCATCTGCTCTGTCTAGCATAACTGAACACTGCATTCCAAAATGTCGACAAGACGGCAGGTGTGAAGTGGAAATTTGTAATGCACAGCAAAATCCACAGCAGCAAAAGCAGGATGCTGTGCAAATGTTTTTGCATTCACTTTTCTGTGAATCCCAAAACTTTTGCACAATATAAATAAATAAATGTCCACTTTCCACTTCACTTTACTCCATCACAACCACCTCTCCCCACAACTCCTTCAAACTCCTCTAAACCCCTCCTCCCTACCATTCCCACAACCACGCTACCTCAGAACAAATATTATCGGCCAGTTTGCACATTTTAATGAGGTCAAATTGAGGTCATATTTTGTCAAAAGGCCCAAAAAAAAAGGAAAAAAAAAAGAAGTTGTCTTGAGCAATGAAAAAGCAAGAGTTAAGAAAAAATGAGATATCCACAGGATGTTAGATCGGGGAGCATCACCCAGAAGGGGCAGTGTCCACTCGTAATGTGGATTTTCACAAGTTGACATCCATACTAGTCCTTGGGACAGTGCTGTTTATACCTTAATTGATTCATCAAGAGGAAAAGGATGGGTTCATATGATATTTGTACAAAGTATCTGAAATAATGAAGGATACAAATGAACGCAAGAGTGATGATGCTGCTCAACTTTACCGGTAGAGACAAACAGATGTAAAATGTTGGGTTTACAAAAGCAGAAAAACTTCAAACCGCAGTACTTGGCACTGTGGCACGTACAACACGGCACAAATGGACATGTGCGGTGGTGCGGAGGTTAAAGACAAAGGAAAGGCACAGCATGGTTCATGCGAATGCTTGTTCATGTGCAGTGGAGTGAAGAAAATACTTTTTCAAATGAGTGAATGTTCAAAGTGAAGGAAATATGGATGAATGTAAGTGGGTTGTTGAACGTGAAGTACAAGTTCTGTTAACACATGCGATGTTGCTGCAGGGCAAATTAATGACAGGCTGTTTAGATTTGATTGCAATAAACTTTTCTTTTTGTACAAAAACAGTTCAGTTGTGGCTTGTACCCCCCAGTTAAATGTATGCTGGATGGAGCCGTACAATGTGCTCCATTTAAATTGTTAATGCTGTAAAATAATTTGACACTTTGCAAAATAATTTTTTCGTAATGTTTTAATTTGTCAACTTTCCAGTTCAATTTGGCTTTGGCTTGCTCCTCGAGTCGACGACGGCTGAACACATCCAAGGGGAAAAAGGAAAGTTGAACTGGCGTGGCAGGATTAAAACACTTGCCCTTTGCAGCCACAACGCAAGCGTTGAATTTAACGTCTCAGTTACGTTCTTACAACCACATGTTACTGAAACTGCTCATTGCATTGGCCTGTTAGAAATTGCCGTCTGATCATTTGCCTTGTGATGCCGGTACCTCAAGTCCAAATCTCGTATACCATTTTAACTCGTCTTTATTGTGTTGTGTCCACGCAGGTCCTCCACGAACCTTAGATCCAAAGAGAAATGGGTGTTAAACCCATTGATATCATCAGTCGATATACAACACTTCACCCATCCAGAAACAAACGACTTTCCATCAAATACAGGTCAAATGGTTCCGTGATTTATCTTCAATTTCGTCACAACACCATGAGTAGATTGTTGTTCGAAGCTATAATAGTGATGGTTTTATGGTTCCGTGATTTATCTTCAATTTCGTCACAACACCATGAGTATATTGTTGTTAGAAGCTATAATAGTGATGGTGTTGCTGTAAATAGTAGCATGATTGTTATAACGTCAATGCTATGTTTGGGTTTGGGAATGATTTGAGCAATTTAACATTTTAAACTTTAACATTAGGTTTAACTAGAGATTTCAGAGAACACCTTATCCTATGCAGTCTTAAGAAAAAGGACATGGGAAGGGTCTTTCCAACTCTTGCTTTGCATTTATCGAGCACAATTTATATTTCCTACGAGCCACGATTTTATTTGAATCTCGATATTCCCCAACGCTGAGAACATGAGCAGAAAATTTGATTGGTCAAGATGGTGTAATATTTTGTTGGCCAAGTACTGCAAAACTGGAGGTTTCTGGAAGTGCCAAAAAGACAATTTGTGTTCTCCTGTTCAATTACATAATTCATCTATAATAATAAATGTCATGTGTGCCAGTGTGTGTGGGTGTCTCCTCCATAACTCCAAAACCATGGAACCGAGTAGCCTGAAACTTTGCATGCATACTAAAGGAACTCCAAGGGAGTGCATTAAAATTGGGTCTTTGGATTAATTTAAACACCTCTTTTAAAGATAATTAACAGCCTTACTTAATTATCCTTTATGACAGCGTCATCTCAGGTCACGTCGCTCTCGCTCGCAAGGGCCTTTATCCGCCATTTTTTTTAGCTTGCTCATGTTGGAACAGGCCCCAACAGTTTCTTAACAACAAAGCACTCAACATTTTCTTTCACTTTTCTCACTAACATCATCGAATGCTTCATCTTCAAACCTACAAAAATCGCTGTGTACATCACTTTTGAAAGTGCTATAGTCTTCAAATTATGAGGTTGGAGCGATTTTATGCATTACATGATGCGTTTTTCCACGATATACTCTCACGGCCAAATTCAAGTGTATAATCGACATTATTTCAGATTGGAGGATCAGTCACGTGGACTAAATAACTGTCGAAATCTGGAGTGAAATGTGAACATGTTAAGAAATGTGATGTTTTCGTTTTTCCGGGTATGCCCCATTACCAATCAGCTTGCTATCGCTTGCCAAGTCAGCCATTCCTCAACTGTTTTGGTGGAGTGCTTACTTGAGTGCAATTTTATTTTACACGTTTCCCCTTTTTTATGTGATCTCCTTTCATTATACGACCCGTCACTTCGACAAAGACATACATATAAAAACTAGAACGACAATCTTCAACGTCACGACATCACCAGATATGCCTCGACTCACATTATTATATCATTATACATACTTTTCCCAAATTTGATTTAAATCCCTGAACCCAGATTTAAAATATTAAATAATTCTGGCTGCCAGACCATGCATCTGATCAGGTTGAAATTTAAAACACATATTCCACATCTTTATTAGATCGATCATAACTGTGACCTTTCATTTCGATTTATGAAGCGATTCAAGAGAGTTTTTTTTTTTGTTTTTTTATGAATTTCGTTCAAACCAATTTGCCAGACCATGTGACCTATTAATTATTCATGAACACTTTGGTGTCCCCAAGGCTTGGCAAACTTGCAAGTGAAGTTTCCCCTTGATCTGTCAAGCCGTTCTGGAGTAGATTTTAAAATGTTTTCTTCAAAAAAAATCATAGCTGCCAAACCATGTGATCTATGACGTCATGGGTGGATAAAATTTTGTTCCTCATGGATAGGCGATCATACCTGTAAAGTTTCACCTCGATCTGTTCAGCCGTTACAGAGAAGATTTTTGAAGGTTTTATGTTAAAAACAATCTGCTGCCACACCACATGACCAATGACATCATAATTTCAATACTGTATGCAGCTGTAGCGTTAGAAGATATTTGGTAAATTTTGCTTTGATCGGATAAACGGTTCCAGAGAAAACATTATTTAATATTTTTCTTCAACCCAATATGGCCACCGAACCATGTGACTCATCAATTATATTTATTCATCATCACCCTACCATCACCAAGTCATGGAGACTAGGTGTGTGAAGTTTACCCTCAATCTGTCCAGCCATTCTGGAGAAAGATTTTTGAAGGTTTCAGGGTAAATCCAAGATGGCTTACAGGCCATGTGACCTATGACATCATCGTTATCAAATTTTCTTCAACAAGGGTAGTTGAACATTTATGTGCAGTTTTAGTTCAATCTTTGAAGGGGTTCTACAGAAGATTTTTTTTTTCCTTTAAAAAAAACAACAAACAACATGGCTGCCAAAACACATGACGGATGACGTCATAATTTTTTCTCTGTCGATCAATCCAGCCCAAGATGAACCTCAACTTTTAATACTGACTGAACGCAGCGTGCTGTGTCAAATTTTGACCGGGATATCATTTCACCGGTCATAGTCAAATCACCCTCATTCCCCATGTAGAGTAGTTGCCAGGTGCTAAGTTTCAAATTTTTTTCCACAGTGTGGTTTAGGAGATTGAGGTCTAAAGTTTTTCTAACATGGTTCCCCCCCCCCCCCCACGACATATGATGTCATAATTATCATTAAAAACTGCATGGGTAGTCGAATCAATGGTAAAAATTGTGTGAATCGAATAAGCGGTTGCAGAGAAAACAAAGTTTGCATTGACGTACTGTACGTACATACAGATGGAAGGACGGACAGACGGACAGACAACCCGGAAATGTTATGCCACCAGTGACTTTGTCACAAGAGGCATAAAAACTAGAAGGACACTAGCTGGAACGCATACCTCCGCCAACCTGATTAGTTTACATTTTGGAACAAACTGACAGGCCAGATCTGGATTCAGACCTCAACTAAAATTTAAATCGGCTTGTTTTTGTCATCTAACCAACTCGCCCACCAAGTTTCGTCCGAATCCATCCAAAACTTTTAAAAAATATCATGCTATATTGTCACGGTCCTGGCCGGTTAGGTTAATTCCACTGGGATGGTACTATTCTCTTGGATTTAATCTGCAACTTCAGAGTTGCTACAACATGCCTGTGGTTGGTATTGAGGAACTTATCACTCCGGTAGACCCTGCAGTTTTGGATCATCCTCCAGCGTCCATGAACGAGCACATGGTCAATCTCCTTTGCCACACCACCAGCATTGGAATACCAAGTCCAGCGATGAGCGTGTGGGCACTGAAACCATGAACCGGCCACACTAAGTCCATGACTTCTTGCTAAGTCAAGGAACTCGGTACTACTCCGGTGCAGTTCCAGACCCATGGGGACCAACATAGGTCTCATAACCATCCCAATCAGTGCCAGTTGATGCATTGAAATCCTCCAAGACAAGAAGAGTATCTCACCTGGGGCACTGATCAACCATAGACTCGAGCATGGCATAGAATGCATCCTTCACAGTGAGATCACTCGCCTCAGTCGGAGCATAAACAGAGACCAGGGAAGTGACACCCAAGGAGGGACAAATCCTTAATCTCAATGCACTCGTTGACTGGTGTTACCTCAATTATCATTGGAGTCAGCTTATTGGACACAGCTACAGCAACTCCTCGGGAATGGTACCCACCAGAGCGACCAGACCAATAGTAGGTGTAACCACCTGCCATGATCTCGCCGCAATCCGGTCTCCGAACCTCAGAGAGTGCTGCAATACCAAAGTCCAAACGCTTGAGCTCAGATGATAACAGACAGGTGATCGTCCTCTCTTCAGGACAGGACATTCCAGGCACCCACCCGAAGGGACCACCTCAGGTTAACCCAAGAAGACTGCCGTCTGGTGGACGACCCCTCAGCACCTCTCTGCCACACACCACCGCAATTTGATCCAGGAAATTTACCCTGTGCTTTTCCTCCTATCATCAAGAAATGGGGGTCCCGAAGGCTTTGCCCCAATCCTGTCATCTAGTGAGCTGCCCTGCGAAGGAGAGCAGCACAGGAGGTACTCCCACGGAGTGGGTTTTCAGTTTTCTTTGTGTTTGTGGGGTTTGCGGAATGAAGTGTTTTACGGTGGCCGGAGTGCAAATCCTGCCACCAACCTCCTAAAAAAAGTAACTCAACTGGAGGAGGACATACGCAGACATAGTTTGGCCTAGATATGGATGTCCGTTGGCTCACAAGAAGCTCCTCTGCCGTTTGACAGGTTTTGTTTTGAATCATTCGGGGTGTCCATATCCATACACCCTCCACACCAGAAAAACTGGTGGTGGAGACGGTTTAGTCACCGACAACCCGACAATGAAACAGGTTAGTAGAGATTTACATGGTTCCTGGAGCAAGTTACAGATCTAATCTGGCCTGACCTGACCATGAGGGAATTCCAAGGAAGTGCATGAGTGAAAATTGGGTGTTTGGGTTAATTAAAACATCCCTTTTGAAAATAATGAATGGCCTTATTTAATTATATCCTTTATCAGGCACATCCTCGACCATCGTTCTCTATAGGGTTTAAAGTGTATCCTGGGTTACCTCGCCACCATGGTGAAGCCACCATGTTTTTTGGCCTGCTCAACCATGCCTTGACTTGGAAGAGGTCATTAGGATTTCTTCATGATAAAGTTTTGTTTTTGCACTTTCCTCACTCATATTATCCAATCCCTGTTCCTCATAGCTATAAATCGCTGAATACATTGGAATGCTTATAAAAGCCTGGAGACGTCAGCATTCATGGCTTTATTTCATTTCTGCACATGCCATAAACTCGAGAATCTCTAAAACTAAGCCGAATTACAAAATTTAAGCTCCAGAATTGTACTTAGCAGCAGTTCCAACGCTTAAAAAAAAAGTTCATTTGTCCAATTCAGACATTGCTTGGGCATTTCTGGGAGGGTGCACGGGCTTATCGACGGCAAATGATAATCGCTTGCCAAGTCAGGCATTCTGCTGGAGTACTTGCTTGAGTGCTTAATCCACTTGCCGAATACTCTACAGTCGATAGCGGCACAGTTCGTGTCTCAATCAGGATGTACAGTCGACAGTTACTACTACAAGGTGGATGTACGTACACAGCACACACGGACGTGATACATATGGGTAGATTTGGATCTGCAGGTGTGCTGACGTGCCATGTCTGTTATGGGCTCTGTGGTGGAAAAGTTTCATTCTGTCTCCGTCTCCGTCTCCGTCTCCGTCTCCGTGTCAAGTGCAGCATGTGGCTGATGGTTGCATCATTGGTTGAGACGCGGGAATGCCGCTGATGCAGTGTCCCCCTTACCAGTACACTGGTACTCATTTTGCTGACCTCGGAAGAATGACAGGCTGAGTCAACCTCCTGGTGTATATCAATTCAGCAGCCAACGGGGCTTGAACTCAGGACCATAGGGTCCCAAGCCGCCACCCTAACCAATAAGCCAACACCAAGCTTAGTTTCATCCTGCAAATATGAAAATATGCTAACCGTAAATATGCTAAGCCACATGAGGCATACGGAGGTTTTATCAGGATTTCCTTTGTCCTCACAACTCTTTCTAAAGGTATTGGTTATCGGGTTTGCTTTCCAAAGGTTATACATATGTTTGTCTTTGTGAGTTTCAAAGGAAAATATATTTGCTAACACCCGATTTCCGAGCCGTATTTTTGCCATATTAACGTGTTTTCTAAATTACCGAGCAAAATTTTTTCCAGCCGTCACACTCAGCTGTTTATAAAGATTAATGTTTGTGCGCATCTCCTTGAAACGTCTATATAAATGCAATGTTGTTTTTCGATGAAAGTTACTCAAGGTTTTTCGGTTGTATACAGCAAGTACTGGAGTCGGTAATCACAAAGACTCCAATCTGCCAATTCCAGAAAAATTGCCGATATCGGCAAAGCACGTGTGTGTGTGCGCGTGCGCGTGCACATGCAAAGCACAACATTCTGTCTGTCTCTGTCTCTCAATGTATCCAGATGGTGGTTATCTGAAGACGTGTCTGGATGAGAGTTTCTCTCTGGGCGGCATTTATAGCATGACCGGTAGCATCTCAGATCTCAGACATTATTTTGTTTCCATATTCACTGTTATTCTATGCAGAATCATTTTGATGAGACAGTAGGAATCTTAATTAATGCTCCACTGCATGCCTGCCTTCCCTTCCCCCCCCCCCTCAATATTCCTGTCAGTGAAGCAACAGGTGGTATTTGCTGGTATGACATAAAACTTACCTGATAGATACCCAATATAGGCATAATTCTACCCTACTCGAACACATCGACAAAGTCATTCTTAATATTCTGCGATAGATCGCTCCCCTCCCCCCCCCACCCACCCCTTTTCATGTAATTATATATTCTTCCCATCATTTTATCAAGACAATAAAGTGAAACCTGACCACTTCTAATATTATTCTAAGACAACACTTTACATGTAAACCATGACTCAGTTGAACATTTTTGTCTGAATTGTTCTTTTTATTCTGTTACTGAAAAATACAAAAAATGAATTTCGACCACAATTTAATTTCCTTTAAAAAAAGGTTTTCCTTGCTCCTTTTCATCCAAGTTAAAATAACTCCTTATCATAGTTTCTCAGTCATTCTTAAACCCCGCTATATCCCATGTCGAGTGTTTTTTTAAATATTTTTTGGCAATGGTAATCCTTTTTAACGAGTACAAATTATATGCTCAGCATAACATAATTACAACCTATGTAAGATAAGATGCCAATGCCCGGGTAATGAACTCGGTATGTACGGTTCGCATATTTTGGATAAAGGTGGTCATTTTAAAACCATTCTTCATAAACAAAAGTTTATAGTGCTTCGAAAGAATGAAGTTCTTGAACATACAACTGCCAGTGATAAATTGATCTTACAAATTGCCAAGTTATGCACCTAAAGATTTCTCGAAAAAGTTTCGCGAATGCACCAGTTTGACTTTGCAACCACACTAAAATATGCAATTTGATGTCTGTCTGTCTCTCTGACCATGATACATTCGGTCGTAACTTGTTCAATCTCAACCAAACTTGCCGGGGGGGACGGACGAAGGGTCACACGACAGGTTGTAGTGACTCAACTATCCTCCCTCCCAAAGGGGGATATCCACCTTGGACAAACTCCATGTTAAGGTGTATGAATAGCCCAGTGTGACGTTTTGTGGGGCACAGTACCTAATGCAAGTAAAAAAAAATGAAATAAAATAAAAACTATAACCACAAACTATTCTGTCAATTCTTTCCAAAGTATGATTATCTTTTTAAACAGTCACTACTGAAAAAAATGTTTGAGCAAACCAGTGATGTGTGCCTTATAAGTCATTTTTCGCAGCCAGGGTTTCAAGTGTGACGTGTGATGTTGACCCTAACACTGTTACGACCCAATTGTGACCTTTATTCAACGCATAAAGCACACTCACTTTTCGGCTGTCCAGCCTGGGTTTGAATCCAGACCCAGCTATAAACTGTTATCCTGATGTTTCATCAATGTATGCCGTCCCTCAGATCGACGTTAAACTAGAGTACTGTCTGCCGGCATAAGTTGGTGGATGTTAAAGATCCCACAGTGTCCTTCGCAAAGAGCAGGCGAGCTATAAATGAATTCCAAATTCCTGCTCGAACCTAAGTTGGACGTGAAGCCTGGGCAGCTGGTTCATGAAAGACTTGGGCTAAGCTTCCCACGGTCAACCAGGCAAGACTATGGGAATAATTCTGACCGTTAAAGAATAGTAGTAATAATAATAATAATAATAATATTAATCCACAGCCATCCACATGACTCTCAGCCACCACCATCTCCCCTGTCCCATCCCCTCCCCCCCACCTTTGGCCACCCCCGTAGGGGAGCGTGTGTTTCTCGTTCTTCAAAAATAGAATCAGTGTTTATACATCTGATGCAAATACTCCCTAGGAAAAAAAAATTAAGCTCGTTTTACATGTTCTGTGATTCTTCTTTTGTATGCAGCACAAGGCTGTGAATAGCACCATTGGATGTGAGTGCAGCTGTGCCATTGATGCAATGCCCCATTTCAGTTAGGGCAGAAATTTGGAATCGGCCAGTGTGTCAGCAATAGCTCACCTACTCTTCATGAGAGACCGTGAGTTCCTTTACATCTACCAGCTAATGCGACACCAGTTTAATGTCCATCCAAGGGACGGCACACACGTTGAAACCTCACGCTACCTGTAAGACACCAGAATGACTGTTTGTAGCTGGGCCGAGATTCAAACCCAGGCTAGACACCTGAGGTGAGTCTGCATACCTCCAGGCCATTCTGCCATATTCTGGGACAATATATTCGGTTAAAATTTGCACCAGTGTTACAGTTCTTGATTGGAAGTGAAGTCACTGCATGCTCACCAAATGCATGGTATGGATCAACAAAGATTAAAGTACAACTACAATACACCATTTGAGTACAAACCAGGTAAATTAGCTGTACCATCTGCATTTCCTGATAAAAGTTTAAATTACAACTTTAACAATAGGCCATTGTGCACCATTTTCAAAAATGAATTACTTGGGATGAGCTTATACTATTGAGATCCACATGAACTATGGAGTTCATAGTTCATGGAGCGATGGAGCAAACATTACTGCTCTGCATAAAACAGGTACAAAAACAGATCCCTGCAACTTCAGACCAATCAGCCTTCTCCCATTCATCAGCAAAGTTATGGAATCCATCATCACTTCTGACATTAAATCCTTTCCATTAAATCTTCTCCAATGGCTTGATTTCTGATCATTTTGGCTTCAGACCAGGTCACTCCACCCTGGATATGCTGCTTATGCACTCCCAACAATGGATGGAGGTCCTCAATGCCGGACATGAAATCAGAGCCATATCCCTCGACATATCACATGCTTTCGATACGGTCTGGCACCCTGCCCTGCTCACCAAACTCTCTTCCTATGGTATTCAAGGCCATCTCCACACATGGCTCGCAGACTTCCTCTCCTGTCGCAGTCAACATGTGGCCCTAAATGGAGTTCTCTCATCCCCTCTTCCGGTCCAGGCTGAAGTTCCTGAAGGCAGTGTTCTGCACCCAGTTCTTCTTCTGGTTTCCATCAATGATCTCTCTGACTCTCCAGAAAAATCCTCTCTCTCTTTGCTGATGACTCCACCTTCTACCGTACCATCTGTCATCCCTCAGATCGGCAAACAGCAGCTTCTTCACTCTCTGCAGATCTGGATAAAATCACAAGCTAGTCCAACACGTGGAACATGTCTTTCAATCATGACAAATCTCACTCTTTCACGATGTGTCTCTGAAAGGACCGTCTGGAACCCCCCCCCCCACCCCCACATACTTTCTCATCAATCCTCTTTAAGAAGTGCTTTCACTCAGGGTTCTGGGTCTCACTATCTGCCATGATCGCTTTCCTGGGAAAGCCACATTTCCAACCTGGCCTCCAAAGCCAGTCCTCGACTGGGAATCCTCTGTCGTGCAAAGTCCTTCCTTGGCACACCTGAGCTCCTGACCACATACAAAGCTTTCGTCCACAGCCTGATGGAGTTCTGCTCTCCCCTCTGGGCTGGAGCTCCTGCCTCCCACCTTTCTTGGCTTCACGCTGTGGAAACCAAGGCATTTAGGATCATTGGTATCTCCCGCATTGAGGCTGAGTATTTGGGTCTCACACTTACTCACCGCAGGCAGGTCAGTGGTCGTTGTCTTCTACCATCTCCTCTCTGGCCTCACCCCCCCACTCTGCCCGAGATATGTCTCGCCCTCCTCCCCCCCCTCCGCTCTGCCCGAGATATGTCTCCCCCCCGGCTCTGCCCGAGATATGTCTCCCCCCCGCTCTGCCTGAGATATGTCTCCCCCCCCCAATATTTCCGCAGGGCGCTCAGGGTCCACCAGCAACTACCTTCTGATAAAACTACCAAAATGAAGAATCACTGCTCACCTTCATCCTTTCATTCCTCTGTTTTTCCCACTTTTAGAACAAACTCCCATGCTCTATTCAATCCCACTCTTCCCTCCAGGTCTTCAAAACAGCTGTTCCCCACCATCTCTGATTTGCCCCATGCAAAAACCATGATCTGTTCTACCCCCGCTAATCCACCCCAAACCCACTTCCTTCAAATTCCGTCGTGCAAGGACCTGAAAGTCTCTGTAGTGTCCATCTTGTTTACCCTGCGTTCCCCAGCCCATCCCTCTCATTCCACAAATCTCATGTCTCTCTTCCCCAGTTTTGCCCTTCCCTCCCCCACCCCTAATCTCCTGCTCCCCTTGTTGTACATTGTGTGTGTTAGCTCTCATTCGAGCCAACAGTATATACAAAAGTCACTCAACCAGCAAATTATCAAATTACTTCAACAACAACAAAAACCCACAAAATGCAACTGTCATATATATATATATATATATATATATATATATATATATATATATATATATATATATATATATATATATATATATATATATATATTCCAGGTATTTTAAAATTAATGTCTCAGCACCGAGTTGAACCTTGTCCTCAAGAAGCAACGTAAAGGTCTGCGTAAACTTTACTGCCACGTCAGGGATATACAATACTACACGAGCCACACTCTTGACCTTTCCTTGAAGGTCCACAGTGCTCCCAGCACATTAAAGGATGATGATATGCAAACTCTGCAATTAAAGTTGGCCATGACTCGCAAATGGAATAGATTGTACTTTCTGTCCATTTGGCTCTTAAAATGCAACTGAACTTTTTCAAAAAAAACAAATTTTTTTTTTTTAATTGTTTTGTTTGTTTGTTAAATCAACCACCTTATTATCTACAAATCTCATGCACAAACCTGATAAAGCTTGGGAAAGCAACCACCTCCTCTTCCTGTGCTTGCTCCAAGGAATCTCTTCTTTTGCAGAACCAGGGAGACTTTCCAAGAAACACTTCTTGTGGGACACTTTGCCACGACAGTTTGGATTTTTCAGTTCCTGACCACCGTCGTAAATTATCTGCTTCTTTACCCTCTCCTCCAAGAAGCTATGGTACATATTCTCTCCATCCCCATTTTGGGTGTCCTCAAATTCTTTGAGGGATCCTCGGGTGTTTTTTACTTTCCCTGTAGCCTGATGGCTCAGAGGTTGGTTACGTCCAGCACGGCAGTCATGGCGCTTTGATATCCCATTAGTCCTTGGTGGACAATTTCCACATTCTGTTGCACTGTTGCAACGTGTGACATCCTGTGTTAGAATTTTTTGCACTCCTAAACCATAGATTGTTTGGTCTTTCAGTTTTTTTCCACCCCTCTGATGTTCTGGCACATATTTGGACTCCGGGTCACAATCCATATTGGCTGACCTTTGCAAAACATCTTGGCATCTAGGAATCTGCGTGGGAGGATAAAATTGATGTTGCTTGGCAAAGCAGTTTTTTTCATGTGCCAGCGATGGAAGTCGGGAGATCATGGGTCCGGTGTTGGGGAATGACTGTTGTGCAAAATTCTGCGGTGCACTTAGTGTAGAAGAGTACTGCATGTGCGTTCGTAAACCACGAGTACCGGGCACAAGGTACATGGGAGTGCATGGTAAACTAAAAGTCTCATGGGGTCTTGGAGGGACAGAATGTGGTGCTGAAAATGGAAATGCACCACGGGGCATCCTGTGCTGGTATGCAAAATTGTGAAGTTCTTGGCAATGCTTTCTCTCCTTCGTTATCTCACCAGTGAACCAGGGATTTGACAAGGGTTTCCAAGTCGATAAAGATCGAGGAAAGCGGACTTGGAAGATTGTAGGAAGGATACAACTTGGTTGTGGGAAAGGTAGAGACGTAAACGATATCTTCAGCTGGGAAAATATCTTTACCAATTCTTTTAGCCTCCCAATGAACTCGTGGGAACACCACTTGTTCACAGCTTGCACAAGAAGGCTTTTTGGCTTGATCTTAGAAGGCCGGCAAGCTATTATCTTAGAATTACGTTGTTGTAGTTCATATTGGGAATAGGGACTCTCAGGTGTGAAATGAGCTGTTTGTCCTAAAGTGCCGTGTTGACGCCACAACACTGCTGGCTCTCTTTCTCCCCGTTCCGAAAAGCCATCTGTGCCAAGACCGCTGTCACTGGAGGCAACGCTGGCACTCCTCGGTGACACGCTTGCCATCTCACATCCCGTACCAGGCATCAATCCCGGCACACATAGTGGCCTTGAGGGTCGTAACCAACTGGTAACAGTTTTTCTGGCTGCTTTTGTTTCGTTCATGACACGATGCTCCACGCTGCAAGGCAATTCTTCGGGTTTATCCACCATCGAGAAAACAGAAGCACTTTGGGAAGTAGTCGCCTTGTTGGAAATGACTTTGCGAGCTGGTGAAGTGCCGTTACACGCCGAACCTTGCATCGTCGCCACGGTTTGTCCCTTTGGTTTCCGCCCCCGTTTCTTGCCCATATAAATTGTTCCTCGTTTGCTGATGTTTACCTGGTAATTGGCTCTGCCACTCAATCCAGCCATGTTTCGACCACTCAAAAGGAACCGATTCAAAATCCTCCTCCTCTTCAACGAGTTCATTTTGTTAATGTTCCCAATTTGAATCTTATCCAGCATCTGCTGAAATGCCATCACTTGCCGTTTTTCTTTCTGCCCGTAAATGTCATCGGCTTTTAACATGTGGCTTGCAACAGGCCTGGAAATGCGTTTCCTTTTTAAGCTTTCGTTTCTTTTTGCTTTTGAGTCTCGGTACTGTGTGAACGATGGGCTTGTATGCATACGGATAGCTTTAGTTTGCCAAGACATCAATGGAAAAACAATACTTGGGCTTGTTTTGACACGCAGTTTCTCCTGCCCTTTCGATCTGCCCCGTTTTACTCGTGGCCAGTGATCCCTGTTATTTGGAGTGCTGGGAGCTGTAAGGGTTCCTTTAACACGTGCCCCCTCTTTCTTGATAGGCGGTCTTGCTTTTCTCACTGCAGTGCTCGAAGTGGACATATTACCGATGTTTCCTTCCTTGGCTTTGAAAGCGCGTCGTTTTGCTTTCTTGGCGTTAAAGTCAGGGAGCTGCAGAGATGCCTCATTTTTCATGCTTGTAATCCCAGAAATGGAAACCGTTGGGTAAAATGTTCCAGGAATATTCTTCACACGATCTTTTCCTTTGTACTCACCCAACAGGCTGCATCGTTGTGCAGTTCTGCCAGTTAAGCCAGGAGAAGCCATTGGCAGTGGGGTTTGTGAATTACCGTGAACCTTGCAGCCATTTGAATATGAAGCAGTTTTTTCGTCTGAAGATGTCAAGACATCAACACTCGTCTTGGTTCGGTTCAAAAGCGAAACCTTCGTTTGTTCATTTTTCAGCTCGTGCTGCAATTTGGTTTTCTTATTCGATGATCTCTTCCCTCTTTGTGCACGTCGGCAGGGCCTGTGCGCAGTGCTGCGCAGCTTGGGCTGCTCTGGGGATCCAGGATGCTCATCCACAAAGTCACGCGTTTCTGGCGTTGGCGGTGACAAAGCAGGGCATACCGACGATTGGGATCCTGTTGAGAAGTGTTGCAACACAGTTTCAGAGTCCTCACCTGCTCCAGAGACCACCCTTGAGAATGCATTCATCTCAAAGTTGTGTGCATAGCCCCTGTAACCTAAACCTCCATTGGCTCTTAGCGTGCGGCCTCCTTCCCCCGGCTCTGCCTCGCTGGCTGTTTCTGAGATTTCGACTACTGGCGCCGTCTGAATGGGAATGGGAGAATCGGCTTCCTCATTGGGGCAAGGTAATGTGGTGCAGGGCGGCTCAGCGACAGTCACACATGCCAGCAACAACAGTCTTTCATCCTGCATGCCGGGATGCAAACAGTACCTCGTGTGTAAAGCCCCTTCTTTTCCTGGATAAGTGGCCTCTTCTTCAATGTTGCTTTGAACAGCTGTTACCGATTCACACTTTGATAACCGTTTATTCTCACAAGGTGAGGCAGAGATCTTTAGAATCGTCTCAACATCCTGACGCTCACACAACTGGTCATCTTCGGTGTTCGAGGAACCTCGAGCAACCTCTTGCAGAACATTTTTTGCATCGTACCTCTTGCTCTCACAATTGCTTTCCAAACCCTTTTTGCCACAGCCCATCGCATCACGTGATCCATGCGAGCTGTTGGCGACGTTTTCATCTGGTCTCTGTGCTGGTGAAGCTTGTGGCTCAGCCAATACAATTTCCCCGTAGTGTTGCTCAGTCGTTGCACAAACGTCTGCCGGCCCACCATCCTGCTGAACCTCGCTGCTCGTCATAGCTGATCCAGTGGTCTTCTCAAGTCCATGCCAAGATTCCTTTACAACCCCAGTCCAGCGTTTCAATTCCACGCAAACACCTGTTTATAATCTTCCGAAACGGCAGATTGCCCTCGTTTGGTGGGGTATGCTGCGAAGCATGCTCGTGTTCTCCGTAGACCTTCCGTGGCCCTGCAACACAAGAGATCTCCATTAGATGGCAGCTCCTCAAGTCTCAGTTCAAGGTCGTAAGCAGGGAACAATACAAGCATGGCATTGATTACACTGTTTGTTTTTTGTTTTTTAATTATTTCACTTTGTAAGGTCAAAATGTAATTTGTTATCATAACTGGATCGTTTACCTTCAAAGAGTGCCCGTTTTTAAACCGCTGTGCACAATTCGACCCTCGACCAAGGGGGCTGTAATCAAAAATTTCAAACTACACGTCTGCGTTAACAATACGACAATGTTTTTTTGACACGTTTTGACAGGTGAAATGTTCATAAAACAACCAATTAGGGAATCGCAAAAACTCTGTCCAAAAATGGAATTCCTTGCTTTTCGCTGTATTCAAGACCAGGAACTGGATTTGCACAAAATTTTATCAACGGTCCATACAATTCAAGTGTCTCAATGTCCAGCAAAAGGACCACATTTATTCATTCACTTCATATGCAGCCTGTGTCTGCCAATTACGTTGTCACTGGGAGGGTGGCTGTGCCACTGATGCAGTGCCCCCTGTCGGTTAGGGCAGGAATTTGTAATTTGTTCATGGTGCCGGCGATAAATCGCCTACTCTTCACAAAGGACATTGTGGGATCTTTGAGGTCAACCAACTAAACCAATGCCGGCAGATGGGACACACATTGATGAATCACCCTACCTGTGAAACACCGGGATGACAGTTCATAGCTGGGTCAGGATTCAAACCCAGGTGAGACAGCTTAAAGGTGAGAGTGAGTACCTCAAAGCCATCCTGCCACTCCATTTAATCATTCATGTACATAATCTTTTTTTTATTGTGAAAATTGGCTGGTGCACAGGGGAGCATCTAAATATTACGTGTTTAAAATGACGACCTTTCTCCACCCGACGTCTCGATTGAATCTCCTTCCGACCCTCTACGCAACTCCCCCCCCCCCCCCCCAATTCAGTATATCTCTACAACCCTTAGCGGGGCATGTTTGGCATTAACATGTGTGACAATTTGCTCCGAAGTTGTACTGTACCTTATATGTAAACCGTATCAAAATGGTACGCGCATGAAAAATATCAATCCAGCCCATCCATCCATTGGGACCAGACTCTGTACAGAGCGTTGGTGCCGCCGAAGCAGTCTCCTTGGCTATTGGACACAATCCTGGACGGGTCGCCACTCCGACACAGTATACCAGCATGCTGGCACTCATTTTGCCGACCTCAGGATGACAGGCTGAGTCAACCCCACCTGGTATTAATTAAGCAACCAAGCAGGATTTGAACTCAGGACTCTCGGACCCCAAGCCCACCACTCTCGCCATCAAGCCAACACCAGGCATACAATCGAGCCCAATAGGCCACAATTTTGTAATGTCAGCCAATTGAAAACAGTTTATTCTCAGAGTTTTTGTGGGATTTTAATTATTTTTTGACTGCTCTTAATTGTTGGGATAACGCATGGGGAATTCTTTTGATAGAGAAGATCTTTGAAAAGATAGAGAAACAATGTGAAATCATAAACAAGCTCTTCATGATCCACACTGTAGCTGAATCACCGACGATGTAAAGGGGTTTTTTTTGTTTTTTTTTTGTTTGCAAGGTGTTCGAGCGAGGTCATGCCTTGGAAAGACGCGGCATTTCTTGTTGGCGCTAATCCTGCTTGATGCAAATCCCAGGTGCTATTGAATCCAAAGAAAGCAAACCAGCCTTGAAGTATTATGTGGGACATTCAAGATGTTCTTGATC
>NC_140972.1:79901562-79964062 GCF_056783735.1 Eptatretus burgeri | reverse complement strand
GCAGACTGAACTGGCAGACTCCTCGAGCCTTGTCACACATTTAAATTGTGCCGATGATGTGTAGTTTTGGTGTCGCCTCCGCCTTTCCACAGTACCCGTCCCCTCCGTTCCGATGAAGTGGCCAACGGCCGTTCTGACAGTGCAGCTCCACCGCCCGCGAAATTCATGGTAGGGACCTCTGCGTGTGGTGCTGGCCTACTTCGGAGGCGGGCTCCGACCCGTTCGGACCTACCTACCTAAACAAACTCACTCGTTCTCGTTCTGCCTGACTCACTGTACATACCCAAACTCCTCGTTAATTTGTCAAACCCTCAATTCTAGGACTCTTCGTTCCCTTTTGCTGACTCCGACTCTTTCTGATTTTTCACTTTTATGTTTACAGTACCCCTCTATAACTTCGCCTTTAACCCCTAACCCCCTTTACACTAAACCTTGTTCAGGCTAACCCATTGAACCCTGTCAAAGAAAAGCAGTTCGCAGTGAGACAGCCTGACTCCCAACAGTCGCCTACGTAGTGGCCTTCCCTCGTACTCAAACAATAAGTGGAGAGCTAGCGTCGTAATATGATCGAGGCCCAATTCAAGCCTGCAGATCACCGCATTTGCCTCCCCTGTTGAACGGTTCGGCGTTCTGCATAACCCAACACCGGTAGCGGGGTCGCATGCGGCCCACCAACGACACCGTGGCGGTCTCCGTGAAGCGGTGGATGGTTGGTGGTTCATGTTGTGAGTGGCACCCATCTCCAAATAATCTGAGCTATCCTGAACGAATTATGCATGAACTGTTAAAACTACTAGACAACGGGGCTTTGCAGACTACATGCACTTACCGAGATACCTCACCTAAACTGAATGGTGGTTCTAACGAACCAGCTGCAAACTACCCCTTCCCTTTTACAGCCTGTCGTCCCGAGGTCGTCACATGGACAATTTTCCGTGGCCATCATGTGGGGGGGGGCCCCCCAAAGTACATTTTACCTCTCCAGTGCCCTCACACGGGGTCTCCTGGTGAACATGGGACACGTGTCCCAAAATAAATAACCTTTGGCAAGGGCTGAGCAAACTCTCTAAGCAGAAAGAGGGCAGCTGCAGGCCGACTTAACACGGCCGGCCCGGACGCACTACACTGCCTGGCCATATGTACCAGCTCTTCCTAACTGAACAGGGAGATTTTACACTGGCCCATGGCACCAGGATCCTGAAACTGCACAGCAGTTAGCAGGCCGGCCTCCCAGGCCCCTTTCACAGCAGTCACTGTGGCCTCACAACAGCTGCCCACGCGGCTAACGTGGGCGGCCCCGGGCTCACGCAAGTAAAACACGGCCTTCCCGTTTTGCCCACTGAACTCAGTGAACCACAACGGTGGCCCCCCATGGGCTGCTTGAGGGCCAGTCTCCGTGCCAGCTCCGTGGGTGCCCCGGTACGGCCACTTTCCGGATGCGGGCTCGGACCTACCTGTCGCAGCCACGCTACTCGGGCCGCCACGTCAACAGGGCTCTCTGCACTCTCTCCCAAATGTTTTGCTTTACCAGCTGGGGCAGTTCTCGCTACTGCTTCGTCCACTAACACAGCAAAACGAGCATCGTCCTTTTTCGGCTGAACCTGAACCCAGCTAACTCACTTTACAACCCCTCGTTCCCTTCCCGGAGGAATAAGGTGAACTATGGGCAGTGGGCATGGCGGGCAGGTCAATTCACAGCCTCCCCCCAGAAGAATGGCCGCTCCCGCAGGCAACGACATGCATAACTGGCCCAAATGGTCCTCCCACACTAGAAAAACAGACCAGCAGGGGATGGCTGGCCGGCACTCATCTCCCTCGAAGACCAAGCAGCCATGCTTCCTGTCACTCACCAACAAGCGCCTCTCGCAACATGGCACACACCCGATGAACTGGGCGGCCATCCTTCTGGACAGAACTTTACATCCGGCCACTAACGATGTTCTGGGTGCTCCCACGGTCGTCCTGGCAGACTACATGCACGTTCAGTGGACCTCTGCGTTTGGCCATGCGCTGAGTGCGGTATGCTGGCCCACTCGTTCCCCTACACATCTGCAGTCTGTCTCTGTCTCCCCAACCTACGCACATGCAGGCTTTGCCTGTCACTGTACATACCGATTGTCCCAACCTAAAGCCCACATCTAACAGCCCATGACTATTTTTTTATGGCAGTTACTTCCCCTCTACTGCACCAACTCAGGCGGCCTCTAACCCCTGCCCCATCGTCCTTGTTCAGTCTAACCTAAGCCTGGTGCCTAACCCTTCCCCAACCCACTAGTTTCCATACTCACCTTCCCGCAGCCACGCTCCCAAGCTTTCACGTCCAACAGGGCTCCAATTCTGTGCACCTCCGAAATGGGCCTAGGCTTGCCTGCTTTTTTTTTTTTTCCATGCGAACCAGCAAAGAACTTCAGCGGACAACTGACAGGGGTCCCTTGGGCGGGAGTCACCTCCCCAAGTCACTCATCGTCATGCATTCCCCAGTACATCTCCTCGTCTACACAGACCCGCTTGGACGCTGTTAAACTCACCGGGGCTTTCAGCAGAGATAGCATGCTTCCCTCTGGCTCCACTCCACCAACTCTCCAACAACCCACAGCAGCCACTGAACTCTGTCACATACACAATTTCTAACGGGCCATAAAAAAACACAAGCCTAACTAACTCGTGCTCCTCGAGGGTCTCCCACGCGAACATGTGCTTTGCCGTTGGACACGTTCCTTTTTAACACTGGCAGTACACGACCTACCCGTCCGCTATGGAGAACCTGTCCGGTCCAAATCAATCATGCCTCCGAGCCTACCAGCTAAATCTCTCTGTCCATTCCACGGACTCCATGAGGACACCCCCCGATGCGGTTTCCGGACTAAGCTAACCTTCACTCTCCTGAACTAGCAGCACGTGGCGGTCTTTCTGTGCCCAGGCCTGCACAGCACGAAACCCGTGAGGCTTGCTCACTGTTTCCTCGGGTGAACCCGGCCTCCAGAGTCCTCGCGAAACAACTTTGCACAGCCGCTACCCGGCTTTCGGTGTTCCTCGTCCCTCCTGTCGCCCGTCGCGTCGCCATTCAACAGCAGAGCGCACTGCGTGCCCGGTTACTACTCATCCGGCCCCCAGTCCACACACCATCACGTCACCGTGAGACTAGCCTGGCTGCCAAAAAAAAAACACATGCCAACGTCTCGACATCTCCCTTGCACATAGCACGCCTACGCTCACACACAGTCTCCCGGTCCAAATCAACAGCGACTCCTTGCACACGGCCGTTCTCCAAATCCACCGCGTGCCTCGAGCCGGGACTTCACACTCAAACCATAGCGACTCAAACGTGGTGCTCCATTTTCAATTGCACTAACACGAACCGCGGGGGCACTGCACTGACCCCGGTGGTCCTCACCCAGCGACAGCCGCGAGTCACTCAACTCTCCTCTCAGTCGTCCTCATCGCACACATGCGTGTTCATCCACCACACAGTTCCACACCCACACACACGGGAGACGCTGGCCTGCGTGCACTAACCCGCATGTGCCTCCGACATCTCACTCACATGGCCGCTCTCTCCAACTCACACACGGTCTCCCTGCACATCAGCTTCCTTCATCCCCTAACGGCCTCGTCACTCCCACGCACGGCGTGCCTGGGAAGGAACTACTCACGTGGTGCTGGTCATTACGTAGCACTCGCCACCACTACACTGCCTCCACCCACACGAGGGCACTCGTCCGCTGTCTCCAAATCCACACATTTTATTTCCCAACCTGGTCATCTAAATCCCTCTGCACCTAACACACTGGACTCCATGAGGACTAACCCGCGGTGCCCCATGAAGTCGGATCCCACACTAAGCGTTTCACCCTTCACACTAGGCCTCCTCCGGTGCCTCTCCCTGCGTAACTGGGAAAGCACGCAGCTCTTTCCGTCGCACCGGGACACCACGTACACACACGAAAGTGAGGCTTGCCACATCCACGGTGCCGCACTCACACCCACCTGCGCGGCAACAACCACACTGGGGATCAGTGCACTTTGCACCCACAAGTCGACATCTACACCAGACTGCACCCGTGTTCCTCGTCCCCTCAACCTTGGACGCCATCCAGCAGAGACTACACCTGGTCGTGACTCGCTCAAGGGAACATACTCCCTCCCTCGTTCCTGGAGGAGGCCATCCCGCTGCTAAAAAAAAAACACAACCGGGTCCCTACACGCTCCGCGAGTTCCTCACCCCCATTGCTTTCCTGGAGCTTAACACTACCTCCGTGTGTGCGTGCGCGTCACTTACCTGCCGTCTTCATGTGTAGTCTTCCCTCTATCGGATTTCCCATCTCCCGTGTCTCTGCCAACTCTTCACTCGCAAGCTTCCAGCCTCCCTTGTCTCAACTATTATTTCTGTTGCTCACTGTAGGTGAACCTCCAGTGTCTCGTCTCACACGTTTTGGGTCTCCCCATTTAATTTTTCCCTTTCGGTCATCGCCATTCAACCGACCCGTGTTCGACACACACACGTTCCACGCGAATTATTTTTTCACCATCACCTCCACCGCGGGCCTGTCAGCCGTGCACCCGCATACCAACCGACAGCTCGTTTGCTCCCACACGTGGAGTCGCCATTCACACACACGGCTCCCTGGTCACGGCCTTCATGCCCGCCTGCAGGCATCAAGCCCATGTTCTGCGTCTCACCCGTAGTTCTTTCATTTCTTTTTCTCATTTGCTGTGTGGGCATCCATCGTCGTTTTGCACTTCCATTTGTATTTGTATCCATCTTTTCGTTCATGCCTTTCATTTCGTTTGTATTTGCCTCATCCACACACCGTCGTTTTTCACTTCATTCATTTGTTTGTTCATTGCCGCCAGCATGGCTATGGCTGGGCCATGTTGGATGCACTCAGCTAAGCCGTTTCGGCAAGGGACAGAGGAAGGGTCTTGGTGGAGAGGCGTGCTGGGAGGTGTCATACACCGCGGCCGCTGCCACCACACCACCTCACACACGGGGCCCTGGGTTCAGTTGGGCGAGTCCGTGTTCCTGCACAATCAACATTTCCTGCACCACACACACAGGGACAACCATCCTGGACCATGGATTCTCCGGGGCCTACTATTACACCCCCATATACATTTCCGTAATACCCCCCGGCTCCCGCTCGCCTTCGCAAAGCACGTATGCTTGCCTGGTCGTCTCGTGAAGGGTTAATTTGCTGAAAACACGTAATTTGGAGGAGGAATCGCGCTGGGTCGCTTCTCTCACCCCTGGAGCCTCGATTCCCCGTGAATTTCGCTGGAGACAGGAGAGCCTGTTGTCCCGCTCTCAATACCAGTGCCGCGAGGCGATGCGATGGTGTATCCCACTCTGACACCAGTGTTGCGGTTTTCGCGCCCGCACCCGTGCGGACGGCCACGTAACTCGAATCTGTTGTCGGCACGTCGCTCGTCTCCACCGTTTTGGACAATTTTTCCCAGTGGGCGTGACCCTCTCGGACTAACGCCGGGAACCAGTCACGGGTGGACCTTTCGATCTCACCGCGATCGAGCCAATCAGCCCCCGCGTGGCCTGATATGCGCCGTTGCTGTGGGAGTCGAACTACCTGGTACCCACGCGGAGGGTAGACCGGGCGATGCGGCACCTGCCCGCCGCAGGTCGACTTCGGACACGGGCCACTTAAAGCGTCTCACCCCGTAGTTCTTTCATTTGCTTTCTCATTTGCTGTGTATTTTATAACCGAGCGGTGTTATCGTCGACCTCGACGGTTTCGATTTATTATCGAGCGTATTCAGCCTTTCATTTCGTTTGTATTTGTACCATCGTCGTTTTCACGTGAAGCAAGATGGGGATTCAATGGAGCATGGCTATAGACGAAGCGAAGCGGGAGAACAGTTCAGCAATAAAGCACCTTTCGGCAGGGTTCGCGACGAACGGAAAGGGGGGGCAAAGTGTCATACAATTCCACGGCCGCAAATGCACACAAAAAAAAGAAAACACACTTCCATTTACACACAAAAAGCAAACATAAAAGTGAAAACACAGTGCAGAGCTAATACCGACTACCATGGAGCACACGGCAACACTTATACAATTCTACTTCTGGACAGCCCGGCGCCGACAACTTGAGTCACGCCATCTTGAACCAAGAGAAGCTACTCGTGAAAATGCTCGCCCCAAGAATGGGGCAGGCCTGAGAGCCGAGACCGGGTCGGGCCTACCCCGTCTGGTGATGAGACGCGGGCCGTGATGACCCCGCACCCAACCCGCGGGCCTCGCGTGGACAGTGCCTGGCAGGGGGGTGGGCACGGGGCCCCCTTGGTCGCACTATCTCCAGCGCGGGGGGAAACAGGAGGGGGTTGCTGATGCTCGGGGTATAGAGGATCTTGTGTGTGCGACGAGCGTCTCCACCTCGGCCAGGTTTTCGCGCTGTGGAAGCTCCCTCGGGTGCAGCTTCCCCTGCACGACGCGAGCACCCCCTGCGGTCTGTGGTGTCGCCGCCTTTCCACAGCTCCGTCCCCCTCCGTTCCAGGACTCCAACGCACACGACGAGCAGCTCCACCGCCCGCGAAGTCTTGACCCTCTGCTTCCGACTCTCCTCTTCTTGACTCTCAGACCCGTGGGATAGGGTTGCTGTAGAATTCGACTCTCTCGTTCCGACTCCTGCGGAGGTTCTCGTTCTGCTGACTCTCTCGTTCCGACTCGACTCGTTCTCGATTCTGCTGACCCTCTTCAGAATAACCGGCGGCTCTTCGTTCCCTTTTTGCTGACGGTTCCGACTCTTTCTGACTGACGGGCCGTACCGTCCTTTTTGTCCCCCCGTAACTTCGCCTTTGACCCCTCCCTTTGACCTTTCACCTCGCTCCCCATTGGCCCGAGAAAAAGTGGGCGTGAAGGCTTTTGATCCTGAGAGAACAGTTGCATATATCGATCGTTCTGGAGGCGGGGGGCCAATTGGCCTCGCTCACCGGATTGGAGCGGCAAAAAAGTGGGCGTGTGTGCGTTTTTGAATCACGTTTTTGAAGCAAACATAAAAGTGAAAATCCGTGATTTTGGCCCCGACTACGCGCTGTTCGACGGCAGCGCGTTCTGCATGGGTCCCAACACCGGTACCCAAAACCAAGACCAATGGCGGCAAGAACGGTGGCGAGACCGGGTCGGGCCTAGCTGCGGTATTGGCGCGGAGGTGTGGCCCAGGGAAGGTCGTGGACGGTTGTGGCAGGGGGTGAAGCGGTGGCACTTGTGGTTGGTCGTTGATGTTGTGGTTGTAGATCATGGCGGTTGGTCCAAAATAAAGATAGTAGAAAGAAAAACGGCTATCCCCCTGAAGGCCATGGCAAAGTATAAATGACATGTATTCCCACACTAGACAACGTCTGGTTTGGGCCTAACTACACATGCACTTACCGAGATACCTCACCTAAGGGACCTGAATGGTGGTTTGACCCGAATCTGGCTTAACCACAACAATATATATATATGTATATGTATATATATATATATATATATATATATATATATGTTCTGCTGACTATATGTATCCGGCTCCTCGTATGTATGTATATATGTATATATGTATATATGTATACTCTCTTCATGTATGCATATGTATATATGTATGTGTATATATATATGTATATATCCCCCCGTATATATATATATATGTATATATATATGTATATATATATGTATATATATGTGAAGGCTTTGATATATATATATGTATATATATATCGTATGTATATATATGTATATATATATATGTATATATATATATATATGTCGTATATATATATATGTATATGTATGATATATATATATATATATATGTATATATATATGTATATGTATACGCGCGTATATATATATGTCCAACACCGAGGGTGCCCACAGCGGGGCAGATATATATACGGTGGCGAGGTGTGGCCGGGAGGAGTATGGCCGGTATACATATATGTAGCGGTGGTATATATATATATATGTATGTATATATGTATATATATATATATATGTATATATATATATGTATATATGAGAAAAAGCGGCTATGTATATATGTGTATATGTATATATGACATATATATATGTATATATACATGTATATATATATATGTATATATACCGATGTATATCACCTAAGGGACCTGAATATATCATATATGGTATATATGTATATATATATATATATGTATGTATATATGTATATATATATATATATATATATATGTATATATATGTGTATGTATATATGTATATATATATGTATATATATATGTATATATACATGTATATATATATATGTATATATGTATATATGTATATATATATGTATATATGTACATATATATATATATATGTATATATGTGTATATATGTGTATATATATATATGTATATATGTATATATATGTATATATACATGTATGCTATACATATGTGTGTGTATATATATATGTATATATATATGTATATATATATATGTATATATATATGTATATATATATGTGTGTGTGTGTGTGTGTGTGTGTGTGTATATATACATGTATATATATATATATATGTATATATATGTATGTATGTGTATATGTGATGTATGTATATGTATATATGTATATGTGTATATGTATATATATATATATATATATATATATATATATATATATAATGTATAATATACATGTATATATATATATACATATATATATATATATATATATATATATATGTATATATATATATATATAATGTATATATGTATATGTATGCAATGTGTATGTATCATATATATATATATATATGTATATATATATGTATATATATATATATATATATACATGTATATATATATGTAATATATACATGTATATATATATATATGTGTGTGTATTAATGTATTAATAATGTGTATGTATGTGTGTGTGTGTGTGTGTGTATATATATATACATATACTCGCTATCAGGTACCCGGTACCGCCTATGAAAATATCGAATATATAATGCCTTCCCTTATATATCCTCATTCCCACCCACCCTTCCCCTATATGTCCCATGAATAATATACCTCCTCACTCCCACCCCACCCATATATATATATATATATATATATATATATATATATAATGTAATATGTATATAATGTAGTAATATGTATATATATGTATATATACATATATACATATATATACATATATATATGTAATATATACATGATATATATATAATATATACATGTATATATATATATATATATATATATATACATACATGTATATATACATGTATATATACGTATATACATACATGTATATGTATACATACATATATATGTACATATATATATATATATATATAATATAATACATGTTGCGTAATACATAAATGTAATATATATAATATATATATACATACATGTAATATATATAATATGTAATGTATATATATATATAATAATAATAATATATATAATATGTTATATATAATATGTATATATATATAATAATAATAATATAATACATAATGCACAAATGCTATCAGGTACCCGGTACCGCCCTGCAATGATATTGATCCTCCTCCCATGCACCTTCCCTTATAGTGTGCCATGTGTCACGTCCCACCCCTACCCCACCCTTCCTCCTCCCATGCCTTCCCATGTACCTGTCCTCACTCCCACCCCACCCCCTTGTGGTAATGTCCCATGCACCCCTTCCCTTACCTCCTCACTCCCACCCCACCCCTTCCCCTTCCTCCTCCCATCCAAACCCCCTTCATCCAGATTCCCACCTCTTCCCCTCCCTGTGTGTGTCCCCTGTATTGATATGTCCTCTGGTCCAATCGCTATGTCCCTCAGGATGTACCTGTGTGTGTGTGTGTGTGTGTGTATGATACATGGTGATGCTATGTGTGTGCGTGTTGGTGTTTGTAGGTGTATATACATGTGCGTGTATATATATATACATGTATATATGCGTGTTGTGTGTGTGTCACCAAAACCCCTCACAATGTGTATCGTGTTGTAAAAAAAATGTGATGCGCGCGTATAAAGTTTGTGATGTGTGTGTGTGTGTGTGTAAGAGGAGTAGTATATATTACCAAGCAGTACATATGTGTGAGCGTATATATATATGTGTGAGCTGTAGATTACATGTGTGTGAGTATATGTGTGACATACATGTATATATATGCATATCATGTCAGCTTGTCTCATTCATCATATTTGCATTTGATATCAATATATCATTCGAAAAACATGTATTTCATATACCCGCGGCTTCACATGTATATCATCCCCGGTGGCATTCACATCTGTGTCCATATATATATATAATGTGTGTGTGTATATATATATATATTTATATCCATATATGTGTGTGTCCTGTGTGTGTGTGTGTGAACCATGTAATGATATATGATATATGTGACATAAAGTCGCTATCAGGCATGAACACCTATGTACCGCCCTGCAATATCAGATCACTCCTATGTGTGTATAGTGTGCGTTGTTGTGTGTGGTAATCCCCACCCCATGTGTGCAAACCACCATTCAGGTCCCTTCCATGAGGTCCTCTCGGTAATGCGTACATGTGTAGTGTAATGCGTGCCCACACCCCGTTGTCGTGTGTGCGTACATGCCTTCCCTTATGCGTGGCTGTGACTCTTCACCCCACACACCGTGTCCCCTTCCTGTGTGTGTGCCCGTATCTTGTGTGTGTGTGACCAGCCCCCTGTCATCTGTGTGCCCACCATCCTCATCCGCTTCACTTCCCCTGCTTCCTGTACTCTCTGGACGTACACACCTCATGCAGTGTTCCCACCGTCGCACACATGATAGGTGTGTGTGTGTGCTCATGTGTGTGTGTAATGTGTGTGTAATGTAAATTGAGAAAATGACTTTAGTAATAATAATATCAATAATAATATGCGTATGTAAAATTTAATCAGTTCGCCGGTGCGGTGGTAAAAAAATGGTAATCAGGATCCATCTATCAATGCTTATTCCCGTAATAATCATCATCAGCTAAGGTAGGAGTACCGGTGTTGGACATCGTGCAGGGCGCGGTTTGTTCCCGCTATCCTCATCACCGCGTACCGGCTTCAATTGTGGAGCTGTCAGATTACAGTTCGTCAGTTACAGAAATTCCACGGACATTTTGCCATCTCTGGCTTCAATACACTCAGGTTCCACCTCTTCCATTTTCATTTTATAAATTCAAAATGACTTTAAGACTCACAATGAGGCTTGTCATTAGTAAACATGTTTCACTTCGTCTTCTAAGATAGGCAGCACCAGTCCAATCGGTGTTGATGTTTCAGCTTCAGTCTCAAATCAGGCTGTAAAGTTGGGCGTGGCCTTGCCTACAGAGAGTACTCCATCTGTGTGTATAATCCCATGGGACATTTTAAAGTTGTGTAGAAAACACTCGATATTGTTGTGGAATTCGGGCAAACCACCATTCAGGTCCCGTTAGGTGAGGAATACATTGTCATGTGTATGCAACCCGTTGTCTAGTGGGAATACATGTCATTTATGCATTGGATAGCCGTTTTCTTCTTTACTATCTTTTAATTTGGACCAACCGCCACTGTTACCACCACCAACCACCGCTTCACCACAACCGCCACGACCTTCCCGTCACACCTCGCAGCAGTCGTCGCATCGCCACCGTTCTTGCGCCGCCTGTAGGTACCGGTGTTGGACTCGTGCAGGGCGCGCGCCGAACGCAAGCGTGTACAAAATCACGGGATTTTGTGCTTCAAACGGATCAAAAACGACACACGCCCACTTTTTGCCGTCCAATCGGTGAGCCGAGGCGCGGTGGCCCGCCTCCAGGGCGTTGGAGGGCGATCGATATATGCAAATTTATGGATCAAAAAGCATTCACGCCCACTTTTTCTCGGGCCAATGGGGAGCGAGGTGAAAGGTCGAAGGGAGGGGGTCAAAGATGAGAGGGCGAAGCTACGGGGCTGATAAAAAGCGACCGTGTTCGTCAGCCGAGTGAGTAGGAGAGTCGAGAGAGTAGTAGAGTAGGAGAGTCGAGAGGGAACAGAGAGTCAAGACTTCGCGGGCGGTGGAGTTGGCAAGAAGGAGCTGGTCGTCGTCGTGTGCGTTGGAGTCGGAGCGGAGGGGACGGAGCTGTGGAGAGGCGGCGAGGGCAGACGAGGGGGTGCTCGCGTCGTGCAGGGAGCTGCACCCCAGGGAGGCCGACAGCGCGACCTGGCCGAGGTGGAGACGCTCGTCGCGGGACAATAAGAATCCTCTATACCCCGAGCATCAGCAACCCCCTCCTGTTTCCCCCCGCGCTGAGATAGTGCGACCAAGGGGGCCCCTTTCCCACCCCCTACCAGACACTGTCCGCGAGGCCCGCGGAGTTGAGGCACCATCGCCGCTCCGCGTCTCATCACCAGACGGGTAGGCCCGACCCGGTCTCGGCCTCAGGCCCGCCTCATCCTTGAGGGTATTCTTTTCCTTGGTTTTGGGTATGTGTTGTCGGCGCCGTCTGTGAAGTAAAATTGTATAAGTGTTGCCGTGTGCTCGGTAGTCGGATAGCTCTGCATTGTGTTTCTCTTTTATATTTGCTTTTTGTGTAATATTGTGTTTTTCTTTTCTGTGTGCATTTGGTGGAATTGTATATGTGTGCTTCCCGTGTGCCGCGAATAAATGTGCTTTGTGTTGAACTGTTTCCCGCTTCGCTTCGTCATTTCCTTCATTGAATCCTCATCTTGCTTCACGTAAAGGGTTGGTAGTGGGCTGAATACGCCCGATAATTAATCGAACCGTCGAGGTCGACGATAACACCGCTCGGTTATCCCGATAGTACGGAACGGGTCGCTTAAGTGGCCCGTGTCCGAAGTCGACCTGTGGCGAGGTGCGATCGCCCGGTCTACCCTCCGCGTGGGTACTTAGGTAGGTCGAATTTGGCGAGCAACCCTATCCCACGCGGGGGCTGATTGGCTCGATCGCGGTGAGACCGAAAGGTCCACCCGTGACTGGTTCCCGGCGTTAGTCCGAGAGGGTCACGACTGGATTGTCCGTCCGGTGGGCGACGTGCCGCGATTCGAGTTACGTGGCCGTCAGCACGCCGGCGGGCGCGAATCCGCAACAATATATAAAAATATATATATTGTTACGGTTGTGGAAATTCACAGAACACCATTCAGGTTTCCCAGAGATCAGTTATGTCGATAAGTGTGTGTTCAGATTAGATTTCCCCACCGATGTTTAACGGGCAATTATTCGTGTAACCGGGCTGTGATCTTTGAGTCAGCCATTATTCTTTTGCTATCGTTATTTGGGAACCACATCTGAACAACCACAACCGCCTCTCAACAACCACACCATCCCCACCACAGCACCAACCACAACCACTGTCTCAACAACCACGCCATCCCCACCACAAAGCAACCACAACATCGCCTCACCTTCATCTCCACAAACGCCGCCATCTTTTCGCCACCCACGGCGAATCCCAAGGACGAGCGCCATCTCCGCCAACAGACGCGGGGGTTGATGATTTCTACAACGTCCGCTTTCGACGGCTGATGATTCCTGCAACTTCCGCGTGGTTGATGATTTCACCCACGTCTGCTCTCTCCGTGTTTCGCAAAGAGATCGCATCAGAATCGCAAAAGGGGCAGAGCCAGCAGGGGGTGAGAGGTGAGAGGTGAGAGGTGAGAGGTGAGAGGTGAGAGGTGAGGGATCCAACTCACCCACGGATCCCATATAAAGGCGCGCTGAACGCAAAGCAAGCAGTCTGTCGGGGAGCTGCAGAGAGTGGAAGTCTGGAGTGGAGCTGGCGTCATGTCGGAAGAAGCCAGCAGCCCGGCAAGGTTCGAGTCCAGTGGAGGGCAGTCGGAGCTTGGAGCGCAGCCAAGCCTGCCGTGCCGGCATAACTGCAAGTCGGTGGAGAAAGCCGGAGAGAGATCGCCAACGCTGAGGAACGGGCGGGCTCTTAAAAGAGCATCAACTCTCGAAAGAGCAAAGCCCTATTCGTTCCTCAGAGGCGTCGTTGGCTAGGCCCGAACCACCAGGTCGCACGGCGGAGCTAGGGCCAACCAAGTCGCGCGGCACCAACTGCTGTATTGACGAAACGTCGAGGGTCGCCCAAACGAGTCACCACGAAGGCAGCAGGTAACCAGCATGGCCTCTCGGAGCCCCTGCGGTCTCCACAGCTCCGTGAACTATTAAAGGGCCACGAGGTCCAGTTCTTGCCCTTTTCTTTCCTGGAGTTTTTCTTTGTATGAATGTCGTGGCGCCTTGTCCGTCAAGTAATGAACTGTTAAGTGAATGTGTACATAATAATATAACGGTTGTAGTTCTTTGTCTTGCTCATTCCTACATTGCTTTACTGACTGCATGATTGCATACTTGTTTGATTGCATACGTGTATGACTGCTTACGTGTGTTCAAATAAATATCCTTGTGTGAATGTTGACCTGTTCGTTGCGTCCTTTCCCTCAATTGAGCTGCCGTATTGCGTTTGGGATATTAGCTGGCTTTTAAATAGCCGATAAAGTAATCGGATCCGGCGGGACTTGGCGATATACACCGCTCAGCAAATAGCGAACGGAGTGAGCTGCTTAAGCGGCTCGTTTCCAAGCAGGTCCCGTTGAGGTGTAAATACCCGGCATTGCTGTCTGCACGCATACTTAGGTAAATCGACAATTAGGCGATCGCGCGCGGACAGAATAGTTGGCTGATTTATGGTGTGATTAAAAACACACCCGTAGCTGGATTTCGGCGTTGATCTGAAAGCTGCAACTGGATTGCCACGGTCGGTGGGCGCGCGGCCGCAATTAGCTAAAAGCGGTCGTCTGCACGCCGGAGTGATGAGAATCCACAACAATATATATGTATATATATATATATATATATATATATATATATATATATATATATATATATATATATATATATATATATATATATATATATATATATATTGTTGCGGTTGTGGAAATTCACAAAACATCATACAGGTTCCCCGGAGATCAGCTATTTCGATAAGTATGTGTTTCAGGTTAGAACCCCCACCGATGTGTAAAGGGTATTGTTCGTGTGCCGGGCTGTGAATCTTTGAGGGAGCCATTGTTCTTTTTTTAATTTCAAACATCGCAACACCATCATCTCCAACAACGCGAGCAGACAACGGCTGCCGTCATCTCCTCATCCTGCGTAAACGGCGCCGCCTCCGCACCAGCCGTCATTATGCGCCGATTACCATATTCGGATCACAGGAAGGCTTTCCCGAAACAAACCAGTGACGTCGAACATGGGGTTTCCAGCGAGGCTTTCGAGGGGTGAGAGGTCAGAGGTGACGAATGGGCGGAGTCCTGGCCTCGGGTGAGAGTTTAAGGGGTGGCTCGCCCAGCCCTATAAAAGGGCGGAGCTCGAGGAGCGAAAGCAGAAGTCGCCGGGCGAGGAGAGCCAGTGTGTGTAGAAGCTGGAGAAGTGAGAAAGGGAGTCATCGTCACAGGGTGGAGAGCCAGTCGGAGGCGCTTGGGTCGACGGCACAACGGCGGAGTTTGGTGGTCCGGGCGAACGGCCCTGAAAGCGGTCGAGCGACGTCGCTGAGGTGGTGGATGGGTCACAGAGAGCATCAACTCAAAGAGCAAGGACCCGTTCACTCCTGCGAAAGCATCGCCGGCCAGGCCCGACCAAAGGCCGCGACGAGAGCTGGACCTTCGAGCAGAACCAAGCAGCCGCTCAAGCCGCTCGCACAGCTGCTTAAGCCGCCCGGCCGCTCAAGTGACTGGCGCGTTGCGACACGAGGGCCAGACAGAGATACTATGGGTTGCAGACCCAAAGACCTTCGAGCCGTCACCAGGGGCGACCAGGTCACCTGCACGGCCTATCGCGAGCCTTCGGTCATCCAGGCTCCGGGTCCGAATAAAGGCTCACGGGCCCGTTTCTTTTCTGGGTTTTTGTATGAAAGTCTGTTCTGTGATGCCTTGTGTTTGTAAGTAGAAATGTTGGTTAAGTGCATGCTTGTACATAATTAAAGATACATCGGCTGTAGGATTTGCTCGTGTCATGTCCCTTTCCCCCAATGATTGCTCGTTTAATAAATACCCCATTGTTTGAATGTAAACCTGTTCGTTGCGTCCATTTCCTCCCATTGACTTCCATGGCCCGTTTGGGAAATTAGCAGGCTGTTAAAGCCAATAAAAGTGGTCATTTGTTCCCGACGGACCGTGGTGATAACCGCTCGAGTCACGCACGGTGCGAATACGGTAACGGCTCGCCCCGGTCAAGGTCCGTCGAGGTATAAATTATCGGTACTTCTGTCTGTGCGGATAATTAGGTATATCGAGATTCGGCAATTAAACCTGTACGGCGTGGACAGAATATTGGCAATTTATAGTGCGTTAAGGCACACTGACCAGGTTTCCGAGTTGGCCGGAAGCTACGATTGAATTCCGGTTTTCGGCGGACACGTGGCTGCGGTTGGGCCGTAAGCGGTCGTGCGTGGCAGTCAAACCGGCGGAATTCGTAACAATATATATATATATATATATATATATATATATATATATATATATATATATATATATATATATATATATATATATATATATTGTTGCGGATTCGCGCCCGCCGGCGTGCGAGCGGCCACGTAACTCGAATCGTGGCACGTCGCCCACCGGACGGACGATCCCGTCGTGACCCTCTCGGACCAACGCCGGGAACTAGTCACGGGTGGGCCTTTCGGCCTCACCACGATCGTGCCAATCGGCCCCCCGCGTGGGATAGGGTTGCTCGCCAAATTCGACCTACCTAAGTACCCACACGGAGGGTAGACCGGGTGATCGCACCTCGCCGCAGGTCGACTTCGGACACGGGCCACTTTAAGCGACCCGTTCCGTACTATCGGGATAACCGAGCGGTGTTATCGTCAACCTCGACGGTTCGATTAATTATTGGGCGTATTTAACCCACGACCAACCCTTTACGTGAAGTAAGATGGAGATTCAATAAAAGAAAAGACGAAGCGAAACGGGAAAAACAGTTCAACATAAAGCACATTTATTCCGCGGCAAACGGAAAGCACACATATACAATTATACACCAAAAGCAAATGTAAAAGTAGAAGAAACACAACAATTCTGCACAAAAAGCAAATGCAACAATGCAGATCTACTACCGACTACCGAGCACACGGCAACACTTATACAGTTTTACTTCACAGACGGTGCCGACAACACATACTCAAAGCAAAAGAAAAAGGAAGCGGCCACCCTCATCGACAAGGGGGCAGACGGGCCTGGGGCCGAGACCGCGTCGAGCCTACCCGTTTGGTGGTGATGAGCCGCAAGATGGCGGCGGCGCCCCGACTCCACGGGCCTCGCTGGCACTGCCTGGAATGGGGTGGGAACGGGGCCCCCTTCTCACACTATCTCAGCGCGGGGGGAAACAGGAGGGGGTTGTTGATGCTCGGGGGAATGAGGATATCTCGCTGGCTTGGGTCCCGCGACGAGCGACTCCAGCGCGACCTCGGTCGTGTTACCGGCCTCCCCTCTCCGCAGCTCCCCGACTCTGACACGAGCGCAGACCTCCACAAAAATCCTTGGCTTCTCCAGCCTCCCCGGACCCCGACAGACACTCTCTCGACTGCCTTCGCCGCCGCCACAACTCTCCAACTCTCCCACTCTCCACTCTTCTCAACTCCGTCCAACTGCCTACTCGATTCAGAAACTCAACTCTTTTCAACTGCCCCGATTCGCTCCGCGCTTGGTGCTTTATAGTCCGACAGGAGAAATCATTTGCAGATGTTTGGATCAGGAATCGCTCGGGGGCGGAGCCACGCTCCCCATTGGACAGAGGAAAAGTGGGCGTGAATGATTCTTGATCCGCGAATCTGCATATAGCGATTATACTCCGACGCACCTGGAGGCGGGGCCAAATCGCCCCACGCTCGCTGATAGGACGGAACAGAAGTGAGCGTGAATCGTTCTTGATCGGATTTCTCGGAAAGGCTGGTGTTTTTGCACCCGCTGCTCGGTGCGCGCCCTGTACGAGTCCAGGATCGGTGCCCACAAGCGGCGCGGGAATGGCGGTGATGCGATGGTTGCGAGAGCGAGATGTGACGGCAAGGGTCGTGGCTGTTGTTGTGAAGCGGCGTTGCGGTTGGTGGTTGTTGTGTGATGGCTGTTGAGACGTGGTTGGTGGTGGTTGTGGTGGTAGTAATGGCGGCTGGTCCAAAATAAAGATAGTAAAAGAAAAACGGCTATCTAAAAGGGTCGCAGCCCGAATGAATGACATTTATTCCCTCTAAACAATGGGTTTGGACTAACTACACATATACTTACAGAGATATCTCACCTACGGGACCTGAATGGTGGTTTGTGAATTTCGTCAACCACAACACTACCCCCTCCCCTTTTTACAGACTCGTCCCGAGTCGTCAAATTTTCGTGTGCCATCATGTGTAGTTTTCCCCTAGTACATTTTACCTACGGATCCCTGAGTGCGACATTCATGGTATTCGTGTCCCCAAAATAAATAACCTGAGGGCTGAGTAACTACCTAAACAAACTCACTCACACGGACGACTTAAATAAAATTGCCGGCGCTAAGACAGACATGCCGGGGGTGCACTCATATGTACAGTACATCTTAACCTTAACTTACAAATTTTACACTAAACCATGGCCCAGGATCAATGAACTCTGCAAAAAGAAAGCAGTTAGCAGGGAGCCAGGCTGCTCGCATGCAGTCTCTGGCTCAAACAATGCAGGTGACAGGGAATGTGGCCGGCTGCTCACACGCAGTCCAAGGCCTTCCCTTTTGAACTGAACGCAGTGAACCACAACGGTGCATGGGCTGCACAAACGCAGTCTCCGTGCCAGCTCAAGCGGCACACGCAATGAACACAACGAATGGATGGATGAATGGATGGACGCAAACACGGTGCACGGGCCGCCACTGCAGGCCCGTGTTGTAGCTGCCAACAGGGCAGTTCTCGCAGCTTGCAAACTGTTGCTTTCTGATCCTGGCGCACATGGCAATGAACAGGGGGGGGCAAAGCAAAATTGAACGAGCCTGGTGAACAGGGGCAGTGGGCATGGCATGGCAAAGGCAGCAGGCAAACACCGCCTGCAGAACAAGGCCGCTGCAGGCAAACACAGCCGGCAGATGAACTGGCCGGCACAGGCCTTGCAGAAAACAGCTGCAGACGATCCGGCCGGTACAGGCCTTGCAGAAAACAGCTGCAGACGATCCGGCCGGTACAGGCCTTGCAGCACAGCAGCTGCAGCCGATCCAGCCGGCACAGGCCTTGCAGCAAAACAACAGCTGCCGATGAAGCTGGCCAGCCTTCGCCGTTCAGTGGAGGTTGGTGGAGGGAGTGCGGTGGTGCTGGCCACTCGGAAGGCGGGCTCGGACCTACCCTACGGTCTCCCTCCCAACCTATCGCCTTTGCCTGTCACTGTCTATACCCACTCCCTTAATTTGTCAAACCCCAATTTAGCCCCAACTTATTTTTTTATTTTTACTTCCCCACTATAAATCGTCCCTTAACCCCCTGTACTGTCCTTGTTCGGCTAACCTATCCTGTCACCTAGCCCACTCCCAACCCCTACGTTCCCTTCCCGGAGAGGAACAAGGGAGAGCTAGCGTCCTGTGTCGAGGCCCAACGAAGCCTCAGGATGGCCTCCCCATAGTTCAGCGATCTAACCCAAAGTGGGTCCAGCGGCCCACAACGAGAGCGAGGGGATGGATGGTGCGGATGGGTACACTTCCTAATCTACCCTAACCATTAACCTGTTAAACTACCCCGGGGCTTCCAACAAGCGCCTCTCGCTTAAACTATTGGTTCTAACAACCCAGATTCCCATCGCCTGTGTTGGTGTCCTCACAATTTCGGGCCTCGCCCCCCAATTTTCTTCCCGTGCCCTCACACGGTCTCATGGCTGGGACGCGTGGCTCCCCTTGGCAGGCACGACCCTCTGCCGATCTCCAGCTATGGCACCCCCGGGCACGACACTGCCTCCGAGCCTACCAGCTCCCTAAACACCGGGGAGTGCCCCCCATGGCACCTCCCCTGAAACGCACACGTGGCGGGCTGGCTTCCCGGGCCCCTTTCCGAGGGTCACCCGTGCCCACAACACTGCCCACGCGGCTAATGGCGCCCCGGGCCCCCGCACCAAGCAGGCGCACCCGTGCCCACTACGCTATCCCGGCCCCCCATGGGCCCTTGGCCTACCACGGCCGACTAGCCTGGTGCCCGGGGTACCCACTCAGCGATACTAACCTTTCGCAGCCACGCTCCCAGCCCGTCAACAGGGCTCCTGCACCCCTCCAAATGGGTTTCGAGCCTACACTCCCACCAACAGCAAAACGACCTCCATTTTTCAATTTAACTAACCCCCTAACTCACTCTACACTGACCCCGGGGGTCCCTTGGGTGGGAGTCACTCCTCCCCCCAATCACTCATCGCACCATGCATTCCCCATTCGCTCCACTCACACAGACCCGCTGGCCTCACTCACTCAACAAGTACTCACCTCACAACTCACCAACTCTTCAACACACACACCGCTGAACTCTGCCATCCTCCTAACTACATCCCCTAACTAACTCGTGCTCCCACGTCGTCCCTTAAACTACAGCACGTTCCTTTTAACACTACGTAGCTAAGCTACGTCCCCACTACACATTCACTGTCTGTCACTGTCTCCAAAATAATCCCATACTCCATTTTCCCAACCTTATCTGACTAACAATCCCTCTAACTAATCCATTCCACGGGCCCCATGGAGCCGGTCTAGCTAAGCTAACCCTTCCCCCTAACTAGTTTTCATCCTGTGCCCTGGTCAAATCCTGTGCCTTGGGACCTGAATGGTGGTTTGCGAATTTTGTCAACCACAACAATATATGTATATATATATATATATATATATATATATATATATATATATATATATATATATATATATATATATATATATATATATATATATATATATATATATATATAATACCAAGCGTGCACACTAAAAACTTGGATCATCGTCACACGATCCCTATGGAATTGCTGTGGCACTTCGCGGACATGCCGACAATGTTTGGGAAGTCTTGGCGTTCCATAGTACCACTTGCATTTTGCACAATGCGTATTTTTGTCTTTCCCCGTGTACGGTCTGTTGTCTGCTTCCAGCTATGTTGTACTGCTATCCCGTGCATGTGCACGGGTACCGCTGGTATGTATATATATATATATATATATATATATATATATATATATATATATATATATATATATATATATATATATATATATATATATATATATATATATATATTATGGTTGTGGAAATTCACAGAGCACCATATAGGTCCTTAGATCAGTTATGTCGATAAGTCTGTGTTCAGATAGATTTCCCCACCAATGTCTAAGGGAATTATTCGCGTAACCGGGCTGTGATTTTTGAGTTCACCGTTTTTCTTTTACTATCTTTATTTTGGACCAACCGCTTCACAACAACCACCTCCACCACCAACATCGCCCTCACAACCGCCTTCACAAAACCACCTCCTCCACAACCGCCTTCACACAACAACCTTCTTCACAATGCCAACCAGAGCCACCAACTCCTAAACCACATCTCCCCCAATAACCAACAACAAACACAACGCTTCACCTTCAACCCTGCAAACGCCGCCATCTTTGCGCCGGCCACGGCGAGATCGCTGCAAACAGATGTGGGGGGTTCCTCGCTGTGCAGGGCCGGTGATCTCCACAACGTCCGCTCTCCTTTGTGGGCGCCAGCGACGGTGATTTCTACCACGTCCCCTCACTTCGAGCTTCACCTCGAGTTCGGATCAGGAGAACGAGGGGGGCGGAGCCAGCGGGGGGTCAGAGGTGAAAGAGCGGAGATCAAACCTCGCCTCACGAACCCTATAAAAAGGTGCACAGAGCGCCAAGCAGTGCAGTCGGTCGGGGTTTGGAGTGGTGTGAAGAGCAAGGTTCGAGTCCAGTGGAGGGCAGTGGAGGTCTGGTTTCGCCGAGGAGACGGGAGCTGAGAGCACGGCCAAGCCTGCCGTGCCGCGCAGAACTGCGTGTTCATGTGCGGGACGTGGGGAGAGCCGGAGAGAGGTCGCCAGCCAGCATCGAACAGTCGGAGGTGATTGGGCTTCGGGGACAGTCCGAGCGGTGCTGAGGAATGGACGGGCTCTTAAAGAGAGCATCAACTCAAAGAGAGCAAAAGACCCGTTTGTTCCTCTGAGGCGTTGCCGGCTGGGCCCGAATCACCAGGCCGTCAAATGAGGCCTGGGCCGGACCGCGATCACGACAGCTGCCATGAGGATGGGACGTCGCGGGTCGCCCCAGCGAGACACCTCGAAGGTGAAGATAACCAGCCCGGCCTCACGGAGCTTCAGCGGTCATCACAGCTCCGTGAAATAAAGACCCAAGAGGTCCAGTCTACCCCTCGTCTTTTCTTGGGGTTTTTTTCTTTGTTTCTTTTGAATGAACATTGTGGTGCCATGTACGTAAGTAGAACTGTTAAGTGTGTACATAATAGATAGACGGTAGTAGCTCTTTTGCATTGCTCATGGTTTGTCCCTTACATGTTACATAATTGCATGCGCGCTCTCCTTGATTGCATACATAACTGCATGATTGCCATTGCTGCATTGATTGACGTGCATCCCTGCATATGTGTCTTGTGAAACATATGTGCTTGTTCAAATGTTAACCCGTTCGTTGCGTCCTCTTCCCTGAATTGAGCTGCCGTTCTGCATTCGGAATATAGTTGGTTTTTAAAGAGCCGATAAAGTGATCGGATCCAACGGGGTTGTGCGATAATACCCCGCTCGGTTATCCCAAAACGAAGCGAGCTGCTTAAGCGGCTCGTTTCCAAGCGGCCCCGTTGAGGTCCAGTCTCTCGGTAGTCTGCCCGTGCGATTAATGAGGTATATCGACAATTCGGTGATTGACCCAGTCGCGCGTGGGTAGAGTGTTGACTAAGCTGTGGTGTGCATTTAAAACACACCTGTAGTGGGATTTCGGCATTTGATCCGGAAGGCTGCGACTGGATTGTCCGTTCGGTGGGCGAGAGCGGCCGCCATTGGCGAGAAACAGTCTTCCGCACGCCGGCGGGCGGAAATCCACAACAATATATATATATATATATATATATATATATATATATATATATATATATATATATATATATATATATATATATATATTGTTGCAGTTCTTGGAACCGCATGCATCCAACAGACAGTGGTCCCAAGACAGTTATTCCATTATTAAATGTGTAGATAGTCCCTTTCCTTTTGCCTAGCAGGACAACAAGGGAGTGCGTTGCAATGATCTCATAGCTAGGTTTGCTAACATCATTTTTTTTCTTCATTTCGTCCCTCTTCTTTTTGTCTGATTATTCCTGAGGTAAATCAGCCACGTGCGCCTTCACTGTGAGGTGAGCCCTCATGGAGGCCAGCTCGTGCGGTGCCGCAGTGAGGAAACGACGGCGCAGAGCCCTCAACCCAACGTGTGCAGCGAGTCATACAGTGCCTTTAACAGTGCGGGATTATCGACTCGAGCTTCCGATGATCTGGGGAAGATTGCCGGTTGCATTAAAATGACATGCGAATGAATACCTCTTCAGAGGCTGCACGAATGGTGTTTTTCACAACACAGGAAGCACAGCCAGCACGATGTCCATGCTGCGCGAAATGCGTACGGAGGCTGATAAAGGCGACTCCACGCCATGTTGGGTGGGATACAAGTGTGTGAGGTAGAAGGTGGCACGTTCCTTATCAACCTCAGTGTCCGACACGTATTGGTGTTCACCCCACACACACGCTAGCGGAGTCGTGCGAATGTGGGCGCTGGCCACGTGCGTAATGGCCGAACCCCGCACACGGTATAGAATGTGCCCGAAGGCAGACACGTACGCCGCTCACGAAACATGCATGGATTTATCCATAACGATGTACCTTCGGCCCTCGCTGGCAGCAGCGGATTCTCCACAGATGGTGAACGTCTTCTCGTCTCTATGGCGTGCAAAGCTGCGATCGAGCCGGGGAATGTACAGTGCGGGCCACATCGGTGCGCGGAGCGAGCGCGTTGATCGGCACTGGTCGAAGCCCAAGCGGGCATGCGGGACCCTCGGCCAGTTACCAGGGCAAGGCCCGGGGGTTTTTGCAGGACGATTCGCGTGCCAATTTCGGTGTGGGCGATTGATGTCATGTCATGGGGTCGGAGAGAGTATTGCCCCTGTCTGAGATGACCTTGCCGGAAACGAAGTGAGGCGGTTTCCAGCCAAAGTTAGCAGGCCACGTGAGGGGTGGGGCCAATCGGAGTGCCCGATTCAGGTGATGACGTTTTGCTTTGGGGTGGCCCCTCCCCCCCTACCCCCACGCTGCAAGTCCTATAAAGGTCAGAGCAGTCCCTCTGCCTCTCTCTCTTTCTCTTTCGCTCGCTCGATCTGGCCTCGCCCTCATCTCTCGGCACGACCCGCCTCCTGCTGTCTGGATTCCGCCTCCTTGTCCCTGCTCACACAACGTCGACCCCACCCATCCACCTGACCCGCCCACCACTCTATCCACGCACCCTGGACTCCGCCCCTTCTCCACTCAAGCCCCTTCTTCACGGGCTGCGACCCTCCGAGATAGCCGTTTTTCTTTTACTATCTTTATTTTGGACCAACCGCCATTACTACCACCACAACCACCACCAACCGCATCTCGACAACCACAGCCACCTTCTCCAGAACCGCCTTCACAACATCCACCTTCTCCACAACCGCTTTCACACACCAACCACCAACCGCAACGCCGCTTCACAACAACAGCAACGCCAACAGCCACGACCTTTACCGTCACAACTCGCCCTCGCAACCATCGCATCACCGCCATTCCCGCGCCGCTTGTGGGCACCGATACTGGACTCGTACAGGGCGCGCACTGAGCAGCGGGTGCAAAAACACCAGCCTTTCCGAGAAATCGCATCAAGAATGATTCACGCCCACTTCTGTTCCGTCCTATCAGCGAGCGTGGGGCGATTTGGCCCCGCCTTCAGGCGCGTCGGAGTATAATCGCTATATGCAGATTCGCGGATCAAGAATGATTCACGCCCACTTTTCCTCCATCCAATGGGGGAGCGTGGCTCCGCCCCCGAGCCGTTCCTGATCCAAAAATCTGCATATGATTTCCCCTGTCGGACTATAAAGCGCCGAGCGCGGGGCGAATTTGGGAGAGAAGAGTAAAGAGTTGAGAAGAGGAAAGAGTTGGAGAATTGTGGCGGCGGCGAAATCAGTCGAGAGAGTGTCTGTCGGGGTCCGGAGAGGCTGGAGAAGCCAAGAAGCTTTGTGGAGGTCTGCGCTCGTGTCAGAGTCGGGGAGCTGCAGAGAGGGGAGGCCGGGAACGCGGTCGAGGTCGCAGTGGAGTCGCTCGTCGCGGGACCCAAGCCAGCCAAATATCCTCCACCCCCCGAGCATCAACAACCCCCCCCGTTCCCCCCCACGCTGCGATAGTGTGAGAAGGGGGCCCCGTTCCCACCCCATTCCAGGCAGTGCCAGCGAGGCCCGCGGAGTCGGGGCGCCGCCGCCATTTTGCGGCTCATCACCAGACGGGTAGGCTCGACGCGGTCTCGGCCCCAGGCCCGTCTGCCCCCTTGTCGTTGAGGGTGGCCCCTTTTTCTTTTGCTTTGGAGTATATGTGTTGTCGGCGCCGTCTGTGAAGTAAAACTGTGTAAGTGTTGCCGTGTGCTCGCGTAGTCGGTAGTAGATCTGCATTGTGTCTCTTTTGTTGCATTTGCTTTTTGTGCAGAATTGTCGTGTTACTTTTACATTTGCTTTTGGTGCATAATTGTGGTAATTGTATATGTGTGCTTTCCGTTTGCCATGGAATAAATGTGCTTTATGTTGAACTGTTTCTCCCGTTTCGCTTCGTCTTTTCTCTAATTGAATCTCCACCTTACTTCACGTAAAGGGTTGGTCGTGGGCTAAATACGCCCGATAATTAATCGGAACCGTCGAGGTTGACGATAACACCGCTCGGTTATCCCGATAGTACGGAACGGGTCGCTTAAAGTGGCCCGTGTCCGAAGTCGACCTGCGGCGAGGTGCGATCGCCCGGTCTACCCTCCGTGTGGGTACTTAGGTAGGTCGAATTTGGCGAACAACCCTATCCCACGCGGGGGGCCGATTGGCACGATCGTGGTGAGGCCGAAAGGCCCACCCGTGACTAGTTCCCGGCGTTAGTCCGAGAGGGTCACGACGGGATTGTCCGTCCGGTGGGCGACGTGCCGCGATTCGAGTTACGTGGCCGCTCGCACGCCGGCGGGCATGAATCCGCAACAATATATATATATATATATATATATATATATATATATATATATATATATATATATATATATATATATATATGTACACATATATACATACATATTGGTTCACGAAAAAAAATAAGTGACCACTATATTCGTTATTGTTGTCTGTCTGTCTGTCTGTCTGTCTGTCTGTCCCGAGCACAGCTCCGTGGGTTTTAATCCGATCCTGATAAAATTTTGGTGGGAGGTTTATATCATGATCTCATTGTGTTTTCCTGAGAATGGGCGTGGTGCGCCCATTATGGGCGGAGCCGCACCCCAAAAACATGTGTTTTTAGGGGGTAGCCAATTTCAATTTGCATCTTCTCCTAGGAGGTTTGTCGAATCTGACGGGTTTTTGTATTTGTTTAGCCCAATGGCACCTGCTTAGCCCCACGGAGCTCTATTTTTCATTTTCGTCCCAAGGCCAAGGTCACAAGGTCACGAACTTAGAAAATTGCTAATTTTGACATAAAAATCCATCTTCCCCGAGGGGTTTGTCGAATCTGGCAGGGGTTTTCGGTATTTGGTTAGCCCAATGGCAACTGCATAGCCCCACGGAGCTCGATTTTTCATTTTCGTCCCAAGGTCAAGGTCACAAGGTCACGAACTTAGAAAATTGCAAATTTTGACATAAAAATCATACGACCTGGATTTAAAGACATGTTCCACGTGTTGGACCAGTTTGTGATTTTATCCAGATCTGCAGTGAGCGAAGAAGCTGCTGCTTGCCGGTCTGAGGGATGACCAATGGTGCGGCAGAGGGTGGAGTCATCAGCAAAGAGATATAGAGGATTTTCCAGAGAGTCGGAGAGATCATTGATGAAAACCAAAAAAAGAACAGGGCCCAGAACGCTGCCTTGAGGAACTCCAGCCTGGACAGGACGGGGGGGATGAAAGAACTCCATTTAGGGCCACACGTTGACTGCGACAGGAGAGGAAGTCTGCGAGCCATGAATGGAGATGGCCTTGGATACCATAGGAAGAGAGTTTGGTGAGCAGGGCAGGGTGCCAGACCATGTCAAAAGCACGCGATATGTCGTGGGGTATGGCTCGGATTTCCTGTCTGGCATTGAGGACTTCCATCCTTTTTGGGAGAGCAGAAGCAGCATATCCAGGGTAGAGTGACCTGGTCTGAAACCAAGTTGATGATCGGAAATCAAGCCATTGGATTTGAAGTCTGAAGCGATGATGGATTCCATAACCTTGCTGATGATTGGGAGAAGGCTGATTGGTCTGTAGTTACAGGGATCTGTTTTTGCACCTTTTTATGCAGGGCAGTGATGTCTGCTGATTTCCAAGCAGATGGCAGATGACCTTGAGCAAATGAGAGGGTGAACAGAACAGAGAGAGGGTGAGCAAGAGCAGAAGAGCAAGATTTGAGGACACGTGGGCTGATGCCGTCCGGACTGGTTGCAGAATCTGAGTTGAGGTTTGACAGTAAGCTCTCCACCTTGTCAGAAGAAAAGGACACGGAGTCCAGGGACAAGTTTGGTGCGACTGGGATATGGTGGGTTGAGAAAGTGATGGGTTTTGGACTCAAGATTTAGTTGAAAACACCGAGTTTAGGCATTCAGCTTTTTCACGTGCGGTAACAGCAGTGCGGCCATTTGAGGTTAGGGAAGGGATGGAGGGGGAACATACACCAGAAACAGATTTGATTAGACGCCACCAGGATTTTGAGGAGGGCAAGAGGTTTGAAAGTTCAGACTTGAGCTTAGAAAGATGTTGTTTTCTGGCTCTCCTGAGGGTATTTACACACTTGTTCTGAGCTTTATGGAAGGAACTGAGATTGCTCTCAGTTGGGTTTGCTTTCCATGAGGCAAAGGCAAGTTGTTTCAGGACAACAGCCTCACCACAAGCTTTAGTGAACCAAGGGTGGGAGGAAGGGTAGGACAACTGAAGACGAGAGTGGATAAATCTGTGCATGAGGGAGAGCAAGTTTCTTTGAAAGAATTCCCAGGATGAGTTGATGTTGGAGAAAGTGGAGATAGGAGACCAGTCGATAAGTTTGATGGCTGCTTGGAGACCCTGCCAGTCGGCTTGAGTGAAATGCCAGACTCGACGGCGGTGAGGTGGTTCTCTGATAATACCCAGAGAGATGTCCACTTTGACAAGGACGTGGTCAGAATAACCGATTGGAGCAAAGGAAGAGCAGCAGATATTGTCAGGGAAATTTGTCAAAATCAGATCCAGAAGAGATGTAGTACCATTGGGTGAGATCCGGGTAGGGAAGTTGACCGATTGAGTCAGTCCCAATGAGTCGCAGAAATATTTTGTTGAGGTGCCATGATAGGTGAGAGAGGTACCCACACCTAGCCAACTGGCATGATGACAATTGAAGTCGCCACATATGAGGAAGAGAGAGTTTGGATGAGAACATAGAAGTTGGTCCATGTTTTCAGATAGTGAAGTTTTCAGGCCCGGCCTCTCGGAGCCCCTTCGGTCATCCCGGCTCTGAGGAATATTAAAGGCTTACGAGCCTGTGTCTTTTCTTTCTTGGGTTTTTGTATAAACGTCTGTGGCACCTTGTCCCTCTAAGTAGAATTGTATTAAGTGCGTGCTGTAAATATAATAGCGATCGGCTGTAGGCTTTTGCTCGTGTCTTGTCCCCATCCCCCCACTGACAGCTTACGTGCCGAGTGTGAAAATAAATGCCCCCATTGTTGAACGTGCACCTGCTCGTTGCATCCCTTTCCTTACATTGACTGCCATGGTGCGTTCGGGGAATTAACTGGCTAATTAAAGTCGATAAATTAAATAATCTCGTCCGACGGGACTTGGCAATATATAACCGCTTGGCCTCGCATACGGAACGAGCCGCTTAAGTGGCTCGTTTTCATGCAGGTCCCGTCGAGGTATAAACTCCCGGTATTTCTGTCCGCGCGAATAATTAGGTACATCGATAATTCGGCGATCCACCCTGTAGCGCGTGGACAGAAGAATTGGCTAGTTTATGATGCGTTAAGGCATCCGTGACTGGATTTTGGGGTTGGTCCGGAAAGTCACGACTGGATTGCGGCCTTCGGTGGGCGTGCCACCGCGATTTGGCTAGAATGATCGTCCGCACGCCGAACGCGGCGGAAACCCTTAACAATATATATATATATATATATATATATATATATATATATATATATATATATATATATATATATATATATATATATATATATACATACATACAGCTATGGAAAAAAATAAGAGATCACTCCAAAAAAAAATTTAAATCAGGATCTCTACATGTATGACAGCCATTCCATTCCAGTATCTGTTGAATTCCAACACAGGCACACCTCATTCTACTTAGTGAGGTACTGATTAGGTGATCACCTGAACCGAATCTTATTTAACAAAGAAAAGTATAAAAACCACTGCTGTGGTCATCACAAAACTCTTGCAATACGACCAGCTGGATGGCAAAAACAGTGCTAGTAGTACCTCAAAAGTAATTGGAATAACTATTGACCAGACCAAAAGAGTTGAAAAGAAAAGTTTTGAGTGAGGAAAAGAAGGGTTCAATTCTGGCTTTACTGGTGGATACATCGAGCGTCACGTTGCTTCCATCCTTAAAATTTCAAAGACGGCGGTTCATAAGAACAAGGTCAAGCAGCAGACATTGGGGACAACAAAGCTACAGACTGGCAGAGGGCGAAAACGACTTTCCACTGACCGGGATGACCGCCAACTCATTCAAATGTCACTCAACAACCTTAGGATGACAACAAGTGACCTACAAAAAGAATGGCAAACGGCTGCTTGGGTGAAGTGCACGGCGAGGACGGTTCGAAACAGGCTCCTTGGGGCAGGGCTGAAGTCGTGCAAAGCTAGAAAAAAGCCCTTCGTCAATGAGAAGCAAAGAAGAGCCAGGCTGAGGTTTGCAAAAGACCATAAGGATTTGACCGTAGAGGACTGGAGTAAGGTCATCTTCTCTGATGAGTCCAATTTTCAGCTTTGCCCAACACCTGGTCGTCTAATGGTTAGACGGAGACCTGGAGAGGCCTACAAGCCACAGTGTCTCGCACCCACTGTGAAATTTGGTGGAGGATTGATGATGATCTGGGGGTGCTTCAGTAAGGCTGGAATCAGACAGATTTGTCTTTGTGAAGGACTCATGAATCAAGCCACGTACAAGGTTGTCCCGGAAGAACACTTGTTTCCTTCTGCTCTGACAATGTTCCCCAAATCTGAGGATTGTTTTTTCCAGCAGGACAATGCTCCATGCCACACAGCCAGGTCAATCAAGGTGTGGATGGAGGACCATCAGATCAAAAACCCTGTTATGGCCAGCCCAATCTCCAGACCTGAACCCCTTTGAAAATCTCTGGAATGTGATCAAGAGGAAGATGGATGGTCACAAGCCATCAAACAAAGCCGAGCTGCTTGAATTTTTGCACCAGGAGTGGCATAAAGTCACTCAACAGCAATGTGAAAGACTGGTGGAGAGCATGCCAAGACGCATGAAAGCTGCGATTGAAAATCAGGGTTATTCCACAAAATATTGATTTCTGAACTCTTCCTAAGTTAAAACATTAGGATTGTGTTGTTTAAAAATGAATATGAACTTGTTTTGTTTGTATTATTTGAGGTCTGAAAACACTGAATCTTTGTTGTTATTTTGACCAGTTGTCATTTTCTGCAAATAAATGCTCCAAATGACAATATTTTTATTCGGAATTTGAGAGAAATGTTGTCAGTAGTTTATAGAATAAAACAAAAATGTTCATTTTACTCAAACGCATACCTATAAATAGTAAAACCAGAAAAACTGAGAATTTTGCAGTGGTCTCTTCATTTTTTCCAGAGCTTTATATACACATCACACACACACACACACACACACACACACACACACACCCACACACACACACACACACACACACACACACACACACACACACACACACACACACACACACACACACACACACAGCACACACACACACACACACACACACACACACACACACACACACACACACACACACACACATAAACAGCACACACACACACACACACACACACACACACACACACACATATATAAACAGCACACACACACACACACACACACACACACACATATATAAACATCTCACACACACACACACACACACACACATATATAAACATCTCACACACACACACACACACACACACACACACACACACACACACACACACACACACACACACACACACACACACACACACACACACACACACACATATAAACAGCACACACACACACACACACACACACACACACACACACACACACACACACACATAAACAGCACACACACACACACACACACACACACACACACACACACACACACACACACACACACATATAAACAGCACACACACACACACACACACACACACACACACACACACACACATATAAACATCACACACACACATATATAAACATCACACACACACACACACACACACACACACACACACACACACACACACACACACACACACACACACACACACACACACACACACACACACACACACACATAAACAGCACACACACACACACACACACATACACACATATATAAACATCTCACACACACACACACACACACACACACACACACACACACACACACACACACACACACACACACACACACACACACACACACACACACACACACACACACACACACACACACACACACACACACACACACACACACACACACACACACATACACACATATATAAACATCTCACACACACACACACACACACACACACACACATACACATATATAAACACCACACACACACACGGTACTGGAAAGGTACCCCTGAGAACATACGTGCACACGACGTAGGATTACCGAGAATGAGTTATTTCATTCCTTTTTGTGGTAGGTAGATTTGTGCCCTTGTCTAAGGGTTTGGGGATCTTTCCCTCGGAGTTCCGTGCCAACATCACCTGAGATGCCATTGTTCATAAAACATCAGCAATTTGAGCTGTCTGTCACTGAAGCTCCTGCCAAACGCACCCCAACAATCACCCCTCTTTCAAAATTACTGAGGTTTTTGTGGCCTTGGCCTTTCTTATTTAAAAAACAATGAAGGTAAAATAAAGAAAACTCGATAATAAACCAAGCAATAGAATCAAATAAGAAAATCAAGAAAAATCAAAGAACAAGGAAAATCAGGTCAGGAATGGAAGCATGCGCCGGAGCACCGCATCGCTGCATCCACTTTCCACCGGTACTCCAGGGGCCTCTGTCTGGCCATCCCCCAGGCATATGCCTGGCCCATCCCCATCCTTGAGATACTGATTAACCTGCTGCAACCATGAGGAACGTGGTCGGCCAATTGGCCTGCACTCACGAGGCTCCCACGCTGAGACAATGTGGTGAGCAGGATAAACGTCAGGAAAATAAACCACATGTCCATGCAGCTGCAGCTGACGCTCATGGACTTTACAGGTACCAAATCTCATTTGAGTCTCTCTCAACAACTGCTCGTTGGACACAAAGTCCGACCAGCGATAGGCAAGGATTCTCCAAAGAGATCTCGTACCAAAGGAATTAAGTTTCCATCTCAGATCCCTGGTCAGAGTTCAAGTCTCACATCTATAGAGCAAGACTGGAAGCACTAAGGACCTGAAGACTCAGACTTTTGTCCTCCTGCACAGGTACTGGCAATGCCACACCCCATGATCCAGTGAATCCATGACTCCCAAAGCCTGACTCAGACATCTATTGATCTCTGGCTCACAGCCAGCAGAGACATGAATATCACTGCCAATGAAAATGAATCTCTCCACGACCTCAACATCCTCACCACAAACAGGTACACACAAGATAGCAGCATCCAAGAGGTCATTGAAAGCCTGGATCTTCGTTTTGACTCAGGAAACCCGTAATCCCATTGGTTAAGACTCCTCATTCAGCACCTTGAGGGCCCCCAAAAGGATATCGAGAGTCTCCCTGAAGATGACTGCATCATCTATGAAATCAAGGTCAGAGATCTTGACATTCCCAAACGATGTACCACAGCTTGATCTCTCCAACATCCTCCTCAGAATCCAGTCCATACAAGCGCTGAAAAGTGTGGTGGCCAGTACACACCCCTGACGAACTCCAGAAACATCGGGAAATAAGTCAGAGATGGTATCACCACATCTCACAGCACTCTCAGCACCAGAGTATACTTCAGACATCAGATTGGTCAGTTTTGGTGGCATCCTCCAAAGACCAAAAATCCTCCAGAGGGCATCCCGATTCACTGAATCAAACACTTTACAGAGATCAACATAGGCTGCAAGCAGCCCCTGCCGAAACTCTCGTCTGCGTTCGGTGAGGACACGAAGTGCAAGGATACGGTCAATCGGTGACCTCTTTGGTGTAAAGCCTGACGGCTCTGGTGCTAAAGCAGACGGTGGCGAACTCCATCAAGCATTATCTGAGCAAAGACCTTGCCCGGCACTGAAAGCAGTGTCACCCCTCGGTAGTTGTGGCAGTCCTGGCGATCACCCTTCCCTTTCCATAGAAGGACAACAAGGCCTCTCTTCCAGTCAGTTGGGACGATGCCTGTGTTCCAGGCAAAGCACAGAACTGCATGGAACGAAACGAGTGCAGCATTTCCACCAGTCTTTGAGAAATTCAGCATGGATGCCACAGATCCCTGGAGCTTTACCCAATTTCAACTGGTTCACCGCAGCCTGTGTTAACACAAACGAAGGTGGATCACAGTTGATTGGAGGGTCAGCAATAGGGATAGTAACACCCCTGGTGTCCAACTCGACAACTGGTGGATCAGCCTGTTAAAGCCACTCAAAGTAACCGGCCCAGCGGGCCTTCACTTCAGACTCGTCTGTCAAGAGCCCAACACCCTTTGCTCTAACTGCAGTCCAATGAGGGTCTAACTGCAGTGCAACTGCAGCAACTGCAATACAACTTTGCTCTAACTGTAGTCTAACTGCAGGTGATGCTCTACCCCCACTCAGATTCCTCGCACATCGGCATCCTTGTCCACTCTTAGGGCACGTAAAGTTTTACGCCTCAGCAACCTGAACTGCTCAGCTCTGCCATTAAACCTGGCCATATGACTGGTCAATGGTATCCAGTGTCCCTTGAGAGACAAAGTTCTTCTTTGCCCTTTCGTGAGTTTCAAGACATCCACTGACAACATCAAGGATGGTGGTTTTGAAGGCACTCCAAAACTCTTCAGGATTCTCCGAAGCAGCAAGACCCCCCCCCACCAAAATCCCCACTAAACTTGTTCGCAAACTCCTCAGCTACCCACTCATCCTTGAGCTTGCCAACATCCAGCCGAGGCTGGGATGGAACCATTCTCCCAGATTTAGGCTGCAATTTCAGAGTTGCTACACCAAGCCTGTTGTCGGTATTCAGGAACTGAGCACTCCGGTGGACCCTGCAGGTCTGGATCATCCTCCAGCCACCATCAGCGAGCAAATGGTCAATCTCCTTTGCCACATTACCAGCGTTGGAATACCAAGTCCAGTGATGAGCTTGTGGGTGCTGAAACCATGAACCAGCCACCCTAAGTCCATGACTTCTTGCAATGTTAAGGAACTTCGTAATACTCTGTTTCACAGTTCCAGACCCATGAGGACCAACATATGTCTCATATCCATCCCTATCAGTTCCAGTCAATGCAATGAAATCCTCCAAGACCAGAAGAGTATCTCACCTGGGGCACAGATCAACTACAGACTCGAGCGCAGCATAGAATGCGTCCTTCATGGTGAGATCACTCCCCTCGGTCGGAGTGTATACAGAGACCATGGAAACGACCTGTCGCAATCCTGTCTCCAAACCTCAGAGAGTGCTCAGATGACGCTTTTGCTCAGACGATAACAGAGACAGGTGATCGTCCTCTCTTAGAGAAAGGACATTCCAGGCACCCACCCGAAGGGCCCACTTCAAGTTAACCCAAGGAGACTGCTGTCTGGTGGATGACACCTCAGCACCACTCCGCCACATACCACCGCAATCTGACCCTTGAGGTTTACACCGTGGTTTTCCTCCTATCATCAAGGAATGTAGGTCCCAAAGGCTTTGCCTCAAATCCGTCATCCGGTGAGCTGCCCTGCAGAGGGCAGCAGCACAGGAGATATTCCGACGGAGTGGGTTTTCTGATTTCCTTACATTTGAGGGTTTTGTGGAATGATGTGTTTTATGGTGGTCGGAGTGCAAATCCTGACACCAACCTCCTTAAAGAAAAGCTGAACACTTGGGACAAATCCATCAAAGGAGAAGTGATAGAACCAAAAGTTTCTGTTCATCTCAATGGTGACGTTGAGCGTTCTGTTGAGACCATGCTTGGGTTGACTGACTCGTACAAAGCCAATGGTGAAGTTAAATTGGACTTGCTGCACTTTGGCATTGGGGATGTTACTGAAATGGGTCAAGCAGATTTGGCAGAGCCAATGTTTGAACCATTTTCAGCACATGTAGTGGAGGAGAGCGACGGTTAACGTTGACATGTCAAGTACCGAGTGGTTGGTTGATCTTGAAACAATCAAAAGTGAGCTGGCTAATGTAAACTCTGGAGAGATAATTGTCCAATTTGAAAAAGTGCAAGGCGATTTAACAGTCACAGATGGACGTCAAGAGGAAGAGCACGATGCTTGTTAAATGGTCATGTGGGAGAGCGGTGTTTTTGAAATGAATTTGCAGAACCAATCTCAGAGTTCAGATCTGGATAGTAGTTGTGAAGGCCGATTACTCACTGTTAATGAACCGTGTGGAAGTGATGCCAAAGGCAGAAGGTTATGATGAGTCTGGTGCTTCTCGCTGTTGTAATGCAGATGGTGCAGCTGTTGTTGAATGTGGATGGACAAAAATGCTTTTTGATGATTGTGCAGGAGGGAAGGACACATTGGATACTGTGAAGAGGAATGACATTGAAGTTGTGAACGTGCTGGGTGAGGAAAGTGATCTTCCTGAAGCATTGCTTCCTGAACTTGGCACTTACAGGAAGGCAAGTCTTGAAGTTTGTTTTGTCGAGCCAGGATTGGAGCAATCCCAAGAAGGATGTGTTGAGGACGAGAGTTGCAGCAGCTGTGCCTTCCTGTTGGTTGAACGGGAGGCTCATCTTAAATTAGGCCAGAGTGAGTCAAGTGCAGACTTGGAAGAGAAACAGGTCCGCATTTGTGTCTTCAGCACCCACCGAGAACAAGGTGCCAACACCTTCTGGGTTGTCACAGGAACTTTCTCCCTTTCCAGCAACTCTGTTCTCAGCGGGAAGTTCTGCGGTTTGCTCCACCGGCTTTTTCAGGATGGACACTACAATGTTCTGCAGGATTCCTCACTTCAAGTTACTCGAATAAAGGAACTTGGTCGCATGTGGAACCACCGTCATGACCCTTGTGGTTGGCTTGTGGCCACCTTCATCGTGCTGATCGTGGGGAAAGTTGACTTCCACATTGAGTGGTCGCGGTTTTTCCACCTGGCTTGGCAGTGACAGACAGGGAGCTTGGCACTGCAGGAGAGAGTGACATGAACCCCGTTTTTAAGCTGACAGTGGAGCTGTTTGCCTATATGGACAGTGAGTTCAGCTCTTTTGAAGCAGGTTTTGCATCTTTGGATCTATCATGTGCTGTCTCCATGACACAGGTTGGACAGTGTCATCTGGCAATTCTCACCCATGTCATACCAGATCTGAGTTTCCTTGTCTCTCGTCCCACGGAGGTACAACTGTGGTGCAATGGGGAACAGGGAGCAGGGACCGGACATGAGGGCATCTGCGCTGGCTGAGCATGTGAGTCCAGTCGTGGTGATTTCAGGTGAGGAAGAGCCAAAACTTGAACTATAACCAGAACCACAGCCTTTGCTGATTCCAGAACCCAGCATTACAGAAGGACCCGATGAAAAAGATCTGCTGATGGCTTACGCCAGGAGATCAGGGCATTGTGTATTGAACTGTAGTCCTTCAAGAGCGAAGCCCAGAAAGTGGTGAAAAGAGGTCGGTCAGAAGAAAGTTGGGGCCAGGATAAATGCCAACAGAAAGAACAGGAGCAGGCCTTTGAGCAGGCATACTGCCAAGTATGGCAGCAGGTTGAGGAACAAGGAATTTGAGCAGGGAAGCTGGAGCAAGCGCTGCATGAGGCCAAACCACATCTCAACTCACTCCAACTCTGATTGCAAGTGACCGAGCAGATGAGCGTAACAGCCCAAGGTCAGGTGATGGTGTTTGCATTAACCACAGTGGCTGTTTGTCTAGCTTTTGTCTATCGTGGATGGTGGAGTACAGTTGGTGGCATCCATGTGTGCCTGGGAGTTGTTGTCCTCATGATGGTTGTGGGTCAGCCGGACGTGGCCTTTTTCCGCCCTCGGCCTGGTGCACCTAAGGGATACAGTTTTAACTGGGTCCACTGGGCTGTGGGAAAGTCTGTCTGGATTATAGCTGTAGTCACAGTTTTTCCAGGAGGAGGATACAGGCATCGATCGAGGGTGGATATGAGAACATTGGATCGACTAGATCCTGGAGGAGGATGCAGACTTCTGGCAGTGGATGAGAGAGCATTGGGTCTACCAGATCCGGGAGGAGGATGCAGGTTTCACAAAGTGGATGAGAGAACTCTAGGTCTACCAGATGCTGGAGGGGGGGGGAGTGCAGGCTTCTGGGAGTGGATGAGAGAAACTTGGGTCTACTGGATCTTGGAGGGGGGTGCAGGTTACATGGAGCGGATTAGAGAACTCTAGGCCTCTCAGATGCTGGAGAGGGGTGCAGGCTTCTGGGAGTGGATGAGAGAAACTTGGGTCTACCAGATCCGGGAGGAAGATGCAGGTTTCACAAAGTGGATGAGAGAACTCTAGGCCTCTCAGATGCTGGAGAGGGGTGCAGGCTTCTGGGAGTGGATGAGAGAAACTTGGGTCTACCAGATCCGGGAGGAAGATGCAGGTTTCACAAAGTGGATGAGAGAACTCTAGGTCTACCAGATGCTGGTGGGGGGAGGGGGGAGTGCAGGCTTCTGGGAGTGGATGAGAGAAACTTGGGTCTACTGGATCTTGGAGGGGGGTGCAGATTACATGGAGCGGATTAGAGAACTCTAGGCCTCTCAGATGCTGGAGAGGGGTGCAGGCTTCTGGGAGTGGATGAGAGAAACTTGGGTCTACTGGATCTTGGAGGGGGTGCAGGAATCGATCCTGCTGCCTCTCGCAAGAGATTTTAGAGATACAGTTCCTGTGGCTGATCTGATTTTCTGACATCTCCTCATCGAAGTTATGCTTGAAGTCTACCACTGCACCCAAAAATCAGCCACGTTGTCTCCAAGATTTTGGAATAATAGGCAAATTTAGAAAATGAAAAAAAGGGGAGTTTGGAATCCTGGGAGATTGAAAGTAACAAATCCACAGGGGTGGATTGGAAGGGTACGAGGAAAACTAGAAGTGGTAGATGACACTCTTGGACCCGACCAACCTGTGACGACTTGCACTTAGGGTAAGGTGCCTTGATGCTTACTGTCCCAAGGGTTCAGTTTTGCTAGAAATTGGGACATGGGTAATTAAGGTAGGAGCGGGTGAGAGTGACTCGGTGGTCGGTAAATGGATTGGTTTGGAAACCAGAATTGTCTTGTGGTGTTGGTGTCTGTTAAGTGACAAGAATTGAGTTGTGTTTGGAGAATGAATGTGAATTATAACATGTATGCAGGCCATGGCAGTGTAGGAACACGATCACCATTTTTGCATTGCAATGTTTAAAGATTGATTGATAACAGGGGATTAAATGAGATGTTGGATTGTGTGGGTGGGGAAGATATGTGGGTCTGCAGGAATGGATCAACCTCTGGAGGAGCGGTGACTGTGCCCCCCCCCCCCAAGGTAATTTGCCTCTGGCAGCTGGTGGTGTCTGGAAATGGGGGCCTGTCGAAGGGAGGTCTGGTTTGGCGATGAGCAGTAGGGAGAACCCTGGTGACCCAGATGAGGATGAGAGAGCCTGGATGGTGAGGAGACCCTCCCTGGCAGGGCTTACAGCATAAGAGCTGTTTGGCTGTTAGGGACCAAATAGTTGAGGGGGGGGGGCGGGACAAATAAGTCATAAGTCGAGTGACTTGTTTTTGGGATTGCAGGCACCTCAACCGGAAGAGCCCCCACCATCTTGGTTGTACTGTATCTTCCCGCTGCCTAGTTGAGGATCACACGTTTGTGGAATAACGTTTAAGCCATGGTCTTGCAGGGTTGAAATGAATGATTGATTATTGGGTTTATGTGTGAGTGTGTGAGGGAAGGTTCATTTGATCCATGTCACTGACCTGTACCAGAAAGACAGGGCAGTGGACATTTTGAGTAGGTAAATTGGGATGACTCCGCAGTAACGTTGGGTATTGTGGCATCCACTGAGGAGCGCAGTCTTTAGAAGGGGGTTGTAGAAACGTGACAGTTTTTGGTTAAGGTTTTGTCTGTTAGAGTAAGTTTTTGTGTGTGCTTTCTGACATTTTTTTTATCTGCCTTAGGAGTTAGGAGCAAGGAACCAAGAGTTTTGCAAATATTTGAATTGTTGTGTTTCAGGGGTGTAGAACATTAAGGAGAATAGGTAAATTAGCTACGGCTCGCTTCCCACAGCCCCTATTAATTTACTTAATTGGCCAATTAAGTGTGAGTCGGTAAGTGGTAAGGCTGGAATGGTATCCACCTGCATTGGATCTTGCAGGAGCTATGGTTCCGAGGGGTGAGTGGGGGGGGGGGGAAGGTGGCTGTGTTATGTTTGTGGGATGGATGGAGGAACTTCATTGTAAAGATAGGATTGTATAAAGTAGCATGGTCTGTTGATATGGAGGATACATCTTGACGTAAATTAAGTCGGGAAACTGTGAGCTTAAGTTTTACTTGTCACCACATGGGGGTGGTGCTGTGTTAAATTAGGTATGGTTTAAGGATAATTTCTCCCAGTATGTGATTGCCCCCTGTCACCTTTTCCTATGTTTCTGCATTTCCAGACCGGTGATGAAAAGAGATCACGTCCTTAAAACAACAACAACCGAGCTGCACGGTCCAAGCAGACAAGAAACCCCGCCTCCAGGAATGACAACTCGAAAACCATACCCCTGGAGTGGATGATGAATGGGCGTGACATCAGAGAGGAGGATGGAGTATGGAGATGGAGTCAGAGAAGGTGTGGGACAGAAGCGAGTGAGGACATCGTGGTTGGAAGAGAAGGGCTGGCTTTCCCTCGACATAGTGAAGAAGGCTGCATGATTCTCGTGTTCATGCTGAGACGGATTTGCTCACTTGACGGAGCAAGATACTGGCCATTTGTTGTTAGGCTGGGTCATGTGAGACCGCACCTCAAAGCCTCGTGTTGGGCCATCGGGGAAGAAGGCGGCACCATTTTTGTGGAGGAGTGGCTTCGGAAAGTGAAATCGTGAAAAGAAGCTGCATGGTGGTTTCTGAGTCCTGGTGTTTATTTTGGGGTGTGTTTTCCTGCGCCGTGACAACGCGGTTTGGCGAGCATCAAACTCCAGAAACTCATCTCTGGGCACACACAGCTAAGTCCCGGTGGGGGGGGGGGGGAGGATTATTCTTTTATTTATTCTGTCCCCTTGTCTGTATTAAAGTCTATGTGGAGGTGACGCAAATGGGAATTTAGTTTTACCTCATGTTCCATTTCTGTTATTATCCCCCGCCAACCAACTAAGTTGGCGGGGGATATAGAAATGGGTTCTGTCCGTCCGTCCATCACATTTCGTTTCCAGAGCTTAACTACAAATCCCCTCAATATATATTTACGAAATTTGGTACACATATCAAGCAAGTGGTGAACTGGTGCCTTTTGATATTTTCTAATTGATAGGTCACATGGTTTGGCAGCCATGTTGGATTCAAGAAAATATTAAATAATGTTTTCTCTGGAATCACATAACCTAACGAAGCGAAAATTTGCTACTATCATCTTCCATCATGTCTGCATACATAGTAAAAATTATGACATCACAAGTCACATGGTTTGGTGGCCATTTTGGATAGACAAACACACCTCATCTGATTAACACGAAACTTCACACACGTATTCCACTGGAGAATTGGAGGCAGAATGTAAATTTATGTCATAGGTCACATGGTTTGTCAGCCATCTTGGATTGAAAATCAATACATTTTGAAAATCTTCTTCTCCAGAACAGCTGGACAGATTGAGGCAAAATTTCACATACACTTTCCCCAAGACATCCTTTCAGAAGTTTGTTAATTTCTAATTGATAGGTCACATGGTTTGGCGGCCATATTGAAATTACCCTAAAACCTCCAAACATCTTCTCCAGAATGGCTGGTCAGATCAAGGGGAAACTTCACATCCATATTGCACACGCTTAGGGAATATAAGTTTGTTAATCCTCATTTACTATGGCAGGGATATCGAAGACTTTGTCTTCAACGGCTGCTAGTTACACTTTGAATGATCACCATTACATATATTTGTTTTATTTTCATTAAACCCCCGTATTTATTGAAGTTGGTTGTGTTGTCTCCTTGTCGTGGTTTCAAGTATAAACATAAACCCTCGTGCTTCTGTCAACTACGTGTCTTTGCCGCCCTTCCTTCCCGTGTGTGCGAAAATTTCCAAGGATTACGTGTTCGCCTCCAAAGGAGAAAACTGTTTGGCTATCCTTCCAGGAAGGGGCTAACCCCCTCTCCCCTCCCCTGGACACAACAATATCATTCTATGTATCGTTTTTGGCCTTATCTCTCAATGGTATATCTTATCTCTCAATGGTATATCGCAAAGAATCACTGAAAAAATCATCATATCCGGTTCCATATTCAGATCTTCACCAAAATGGAATCAATTCTTTCTTGTCACGCACCCAACATGTCCACCAAGTTTTGGCCAAATCCATCCACAACTTCTTCAGATATCCTGCACACAGACAGACAACCCGGTAGGCGACATGGGTGGTCGCTACATAATTGCATACTAGTGATGCAGTTTTTGACGGATCTGGCTGAAATTTTTTGACAAAGAGGTTGATTATCGTGCGCATAAAAGCACGGAAGCCGATTTTTGATTTTCGAAAAAAAAAAATATAAATATTTTTCGGATTTTTTTCAAAATTTTCAAAGCCCCGTTCGTTGCAAGGCAACGGTGGCGTCCATAGCAACGGTGCTCAAAAGCATACAACTACATCCTGGTATGAACCTACCAGTCAAGTTTCATCAAAATTGGTTGACTCCTCTGGCCTCCAGAGCTGTCCATTACATACATACAGACAGACGGAAAACCTGAGAATAACGGTCATCAAGCGACCACCCCAAAAAAACGGAAGTCTAGCAACCACCCAACATACAGACAGACGGAAAACCTGAGAAAAACGGTAGTCTAGCGACCACCCAACAGACAGAGAGGGGTGTAAATATAACCCTTCACCTGTGGTGGCAGAGGTAACAAGAGAAATGTGGAAATTCCAGTTTATCCAACTCTCTTCATTCAGTATTAGTACAGGCATTTTAGCAGAAATATTTGGTCAACCTCCCACAAATTGCAACAAAAGCAAACTCAACAGATTTTGATTCCTGGATATGTCCTCATTGACAGAAAAAAAGTCTTAAGGGATCCTCCGGGGGGAAATTCCTGAAATCATGGAAATCCAATATGGCTGCCACCCGGCTTCGGGGAAAATGAGAAAATTGTAAAGATTGATATTTTAAAATGTAAACATATGTTTTTCTGCATTCTAATTGTTTCTAGTTATGGTCAGGATATTGATATACAAAAATAATTATAAAAAAGTGAAATGTATTGGGGGTAAAATAAAAAATTACAGCTTTTTTGTCCAAAAATGTCAATTTTTTGTCCCGAAAAAAAAAATTTACCTGATACTGATTTTGGCTCCTGGACACAAAAAAAAGAAGAAATGTTGAAGACACAAGATGAAATCAAGTCTATGGCAATGCAATATAATTATGTAAATCATTGAAACATGACAAAATTCACAATTCCACTCAGAGCAATCACATCTGCCTGACGAAGGTTTCGAAATGAAAATGAAAATGAAAATTCACATTAAACTCAGAAACTACATCCATTATAAACTTGCTATACATGTTGAGAAAAATCAAACGTATTAAAGTTAGAACTCGACAATGTCGTCATCATCCTCATCATTGTCACATGGAGTGTTTGTGCAGCCAGAGCCCCTGCAGTTTCCACAAGCTGGAGTGCACTCAATGTTGTGCTTCTTGCATGTGCATCTCATGGTGCTACATTCAGCCTGGCAGTTGCACCTAATGACACGTAACATATTTTCAGGAGCTGGAGCTATTGATGTCTGAAGTGGCACAAAACCCTCGTCACACTTCTGCCAACCCCAGTCTGTCGGAAGAAGTTCATCTGCACATTCCTTCCATTCTTGGACTTGCAGATACATGCGCAGGCTGTGATACTTTGCTGCTTCTGATGTTGGTGGTAACGTCTGTGGTTGCACGTGAGAGGAGCTCCAAGCCACCTTGTCCCAGTACCGCTGATACCGGAGGGTGTCCAGGGTGTCAGTTGACTTTCCGTTGTAGACTATCACCAATGTTTTTCTCCTGCATCTGCCACATCACATACGGAAGCTGGATATGTATCAAAAACCTTGGCCTGCTCATGGAATGTGCTGTTTGCTTTGAACTTTTTGAGGGAAGCTCCCTTTCCAATCCCATGAAGACGAGATGTTGTGTCGCACCCAAGAACTGCATGTAGAAACAGTATGTGCTTGCGTATGTCTGTACCAATCATTTTCTTTGTAGCCTTAATGTTCCAGATGTGAGGCTTCTTCGTGTTCTTCTTTGGCTCGGGACAAAAGAAGAGGTCATGGGATTCTAAGCCTGCATGGTAGCAGAGGAGGACGAGGAGGTCTGTGTCATCACCAACTAACACAGTGTTGGTGAAAGTTGCAGACTGCACGGCCTTCAGTACAATCAGGAGATCAGCATCCCCTGAGGCATGATGTGTCTCACAGTTCTTCTTCTGAAGCTCTTCACTCAACATAAAAATGAATCGCTGTTTATTCTGCCTATTGGCAAGAAACTGTTCCTTCTTGATTGTGAGATGCATGTCAGCTGTAAATGTCACAGTAGTGCCAGCATCCCCTTTAGACCGTCTCTGGTGTGTCATTTCCTTCGTGTTGGTACTCTCATAACCATCAAACACGACTATGGCATCTCCGTATTTCTTCGTTACATAATCAGTGTACTGGTGGCATATGTCTCTGTATGTAGATCCACGAGACCATGGAATGCGTTGAACAAGTGCCCCGCCATCCAAAACATACTGTTGCCCATCATTGGGGATATCGGCTGGGACATCGGATCCAAGAAGATCCCAGATGGCATCAGCAAAGACTGGCTTGTGTGCTTCTCGGAGCTGAAGAGAGGAATCAAAGAGGGCTGGTGGATAGCTGCACGAGATTGTATTGCCTTGGTCATGTCCTTCTTCTGCTCTCCAGTGTTGTAGTTCAGACCTGTGAACTCCTGCATTGCCTGGTTTGTTTCTGCACAGGCAGGCATTGATAGTAGCCATACCAGCCGTTGTTGCTCTGTCATTCCTCGCCCTCGTGTGAGCCCCCCGCTGGTCTTCAAACTTCTCATCAGAACTTGTTCAATGATCAGGTCAGATGAAAGACCTGCCCACAGGCGATCACTTCGTCGAACCATATGGAACCCCTCATCAAAACGTTGTTGGACATTGGGATGTTGAGTTTTGGGGTTGCACATCTGCTGCAGATAAACCCTTGCAGATTTGGCATACAGGTTGTGGCCTGAGGATGCCAGGTAAGGCAGCATTTCCTGGATGGCCTGTAGATGTAGTGCCCAGTTCCCAGTGCGCTCTGCCCGGATGTATTTGTGTAGAATGTCAAGCATGTCCATATGCTGAACCCAGAGCGCTGAAGTTCTAGAAGATATCTTTGCAGACTCGGCATGCTTCTGAAGGTGGTCTTTGATTCGTTTCAAGACGTCAGACTTGCATACTTCTTCCGACAGACTGGGGTTGGCAGAAGTGTGACGAGGGTTTTGTGCCACTTCAGACATCAATAGCTCCAGCTCCTGAAAAGATGTTACGTGTCATTAGGTGCAACTGCCAGGCTGAATGTAGCACCAAGAGATGCACATGGAAGATGCACAACATTGAGTGCACTCCAGCTTGTGGAAACTGCAGGGGCTCTGGCTGCACAAACACTCCATGTGACAATGATGAGGATGATGACGACATTGTCGAGTTCTAACTTTAATACGCTTGATTTTTCTCAACATGTATAGTAAGTTTATAATGGATGTAGTTTTTGAGTTTAATGCGAATTTTCATTTCGAAACCTTCGTCAGGCAGATGTGATTGCCCCGAGTGGAATTGTGAATTTTGTCATGTTTCAATGATTTATATAATTATATTATATTGCCATAGACTTGATTTCATCTTGTGTCTTCAACGTTTCTTTTTTTTTTTGGGGTCCAGGAGCCAAAATCAGTATCAGGTAAAAAAAAATTTTCGGGACAAAAAATTGACATTTTTGGACAAAAAAGCTATAATTATTTATTTTATCCTCAATACATTTGTTTTTTTTACAATTATTCTTGTATATCAATATACTGACCATAACTAGAAACAATTAGAATGCAGAAAAACATATTTACATTTTAAAATATCAATCTTAACAATTTTCTCATTTTCAACAAACAAGCCGGGTGGCGGCCATATTGGATATCCATGATTTCAGGACTTTCCCCCTGGAGGATCCCTTAAGACTTTTTTTTTCTGTCACTGAGGACATATCCAGGAATCAAATCTGTTGAGTTTGCTTTTGTTGCAATTTGTGGGGGGTCATCCGACATTTTGACTGTACTATATTCACCACAGCACTTGGCGAGCATACGCCCCGCCCACCTCAAGTGTGGCACTTTTCCATTGGCTGCACCAATTATATAATTAGGATACACATGATCAGGCCAAATAAAACAACAAATTACTAGTTGATCGTCCCACCCACTTCCTTTTTTGAAGCCACCTCCTTTTTTATTATTATTAATTATTTTGTCAAACATCACGAGGCAAAAATCGCATCCATGTCGGAAGGAAGCTGTGAAGTGAAACTGCTACACCGCTTAAAAAGTATCCCCATGGCGGACTGGCGGTTACTTCCCCAACAGGCCAAACAACAAACCCCAAACTAAACAATAACAAAAAAAAACGAAACAACAACAAACTATAAACGGACAAAACACGGTGGGTTAGAAAGGTTCTTCATTTTTGACGGACAGACGGAAGGAAGGACATACGCTTACATGGCAAGTGACCCGTATTTTGCGGGTTTGACCCGTTTTCTTTCTTTAAACCCGTGGACCCGTTTTAGAATCGTTTTAGTATTAGACTAGTTTTAGTTCCGCTCTAGTCTGACTCCATTGGCTGGGTGATGTCATGAGCTTTACCCAACCGACCAATTCCTTCATTCCTCATCTGTACGCATTGTCACTTCCTCTTGTCGACCATTTGTGGTCACCCCGAATCGGTCGGTCGGTCGGCGTATTTGCTTTCCCATTCGCTCTTCGACTTCTTACTGTGATATTTATCGAGTGTTGGCCTTATTCAGATGACGTCACCGGTCACGTGACTGTGGCAGCTCCGCCATATTGAGAGGCAAGAAAGTATTACCGCGTCCATAACAACCGATAGTCTCCACTTCAACGACACCGTTATTTCCAAGCAAGCGATTTTTTTTTTCTGCAAATGGGTAAGAGTTGTTGTGCCCCGGGATGTACTCAGCGATATACTAAAGGCTCTGGAGGGCAGTTTTACCGCTTTCCCGCCGAAGTAGACCGACGAAATCTTTGGATATCGGTTCTGAGAAGAGAAAAATGGCGGCCTGGCGAACATGACTGGTTGTGGGGCCTTCATTTTGTCTCCGGTATGTAACTAATTTCTGATACGTTATTTCAGTAGTTGGTATTAAATAGCTGGTGGTTACAAAATATTGTCTGATTTGTATCATTATAATGCATTATATCCCTTGTTTTATTGACAGAATGAGACAGGCCAGATCGCCTTTCCAACAGCTGTCGAACGCGCACAGTTCTGAGGTGTTTCACGACAGAAAGTCACATTGATATGTAAAATACAAAAACAACGATCACTTGTAAATATCTACAGCAGTGTGGCATTACACCGGATGTTTGTCATGGAAAAAATATAATGTATCTGTAAGCAAACTGACGAACGAAGATTTTGTACAAACTTAGCATTTAGACAAGAGCTTCACTTGAAATTTACTTGTGGTAGCAGTCAGGTTAAAAAAAGTGACGCTGGTTGCTGAACAAAACAAGCAACAACGATAATACAATAATAGTGAAATGAAAGAAAACAGGCTTAACCTTTGCCCTCATCATAATACAGTTCTTGTCAGCTTTCGTCGAGATTATGTCACTAACAAACCCGGCGACATAATATGAGTAAGCGTCCATACTCTTGAAGGCTTTCAGGCTGGCTTGAGTGTAAGGACTCGGTGTTTCAACAAGGTAAACATAGATGTCAGGGAAAACGATTTGAGGACAAAATTTCCTTTCTGTTGTCCATTTATCCTTTGAAATAATATAAGGATCTTCACTAAGACCACACAGCTTCAGTTTTTCGCACCACCTCTTCTTAGAAATATCATCTAATCCATGGAAATAGCCCAGAAGTTCGCGTGACATGTGCGTGGTATCCATGATTTTTTTCCACTCAATATGGCAGAGCCTTACCTTCCATTGTGACATCACTTGCTTGGTGCATAGAGCCTATTTGTTCACGAGCGCCAGCGAGAGTGTTGGTTCACGAGCGCCAGCCATAGTGACCACTATATTCGTTATGTCTGTGTGTCTGTCTGTGTCTGTGTGTCTGTCTGTCCAGAGCATAACTCCATGCACTTTGATCCGATCTTGATGAAACTTGGTTATGTGTTCGATATCAATGTCTGGTTGTGTTTTCCTGGATGAGGGCGTGCTATGCCCATTGTGGGTGGAGCCACGCCCAAAAAATAGCCATTTTTAGGGGTAGTCAGATTAAAAATCTATCTTCTCGGGAATTGACTGAATGGAATGGGTTCTTTGGTATTTGAATAGCAAAATGAATTATCTAAAACTTGTCTTTGTCCGATTTTTAATTTTCATCACAACGTCAAAAACTTAAACTGTGAATTTTGACATAAAAATCATACGACCGCCCAAACTTTGAGAGCTAGGATGACAATATTTTTTTATGCATAATCTTGAGGTCATTCCCCACCTAAAGGCTTGAAACCATTTTGCTCTTATCTTGAACACCTTGCCCGTGGTGCCCCCTTCAAGTTTGTTTTTACGCTGATTTCATCAAAATATGGATAATCCGAGGAGTGCGAAATGCCATATAGCCTATATGACATTGTATTGTTCCTGGAATGTTCCAGAGAATGTTTTGCACCAAAGGTCATAATCCTTGACCTTTAAAGGCCATAAAGGTCAAATTTTCAAAGTTGTGGCAATCAAATCGGGTTTTCGACCTTCTTCGATGAACTAACTCCAATAAGCCATAACATGTATCCTGTTTCCTTATTTTAATGTCCACAACATTGTTTTGTGACCTTTAAAGGTTATGCAAAGGTCAAATTTTGAAAGTTGTTGAACGAAACCGGGTTTTCGACATTTTGCAGCTGTTGATTGAAGGCCGCTTTAATTATAACTTGGTAAAAAATTATCACATTGTCTCATCCTTGACTTCTGAAACTATCTACATCGTCAAATACCGCTCGTGAACTATTGTCGTCTTCAGACTTGTTTTCGAGTATTTTGAATGGTAGGATTTGATTTGGATTATTTTCTTTCGTAGCCAGGGTGTCCACAAATTACCATTCCAAATTCAAACTATAATAAATAAAAAAAATGAATGGAATGGTATTTAAATGACGTGCTTTGATACTTGTGAATGAACGAACATTTCTCAAAGTTTAATTGTCAAGATTTGTTAAGATAGTCATATCGTATTTATCATCACTTGGTCTCTATAAACCAGGCAACGCTGTTCTTTATTGTGGGGATGCTATTTGCAGTAAATATGATGTCACACATCACGGGTGAGAACTGGAAACGAAAAAAATTAAATAAAACTTTGAGAAAACGTTCTTTGTTTGAGAAATGTTGTGTGTATGTACGTTGTCTTACTTGGAACCTCCTTATCATGACTGATTAGTTAACATATCCAATTACGTTTTCACAACATTTGGTTAACCCTCTGCATGCTGCATTGTATTTTGCAAAAATGCTGCATTTGCAAAAAAGACACAACTTTGGTATCAACCGAGATGAATAACCAAAATTAAAAATAAAAAATTCGTTTCAATTTTCTTTTGTCTTGTCGCAAATCTGCGACCGCAGCATGCAAAGGGTTAAAAAAAAAACAAAAAAAAAAACAAACCCATGTCGATGCTGAGTTTTTATCGCTTCTACCGAGTTGGACCAGGGAGCACTGGTGGTTCCACATCCCACGTATGTAAATCTGTGTATTAAATGTTTACTGTAGATCTATATGGAAAGTTGGCATCGCCAAAAATTTTAATATGCACGAAGTGTGTAGTTTTTTTGGTATCTCTCCATACATTTATTATATTGTTGCGGTACTGGAAACCACATCCCTCCAACACCAATAGCAGCCAACATACAGTGGTCCCCACTCAGTTATTTCATTAATGTATGTTCAGATAGTCCCTTCCCTCTTGTCTAGTGGGTCGAACAGACAGTGTGTTGTGTAAATCTCATAGATAGGTCTGATTAAACCTCTGAACCTCATTCCCACTCAACCTTTTTCTCTATTCCTGTGGTAAATCCAAGCAAGGGGTCCTCACATGAGCCAGCAGGTGCTACGCTTGGACAACCATCGGTAAAAACCACAGCTGGGCCCTTCACGTAAGAATGCGTCTTCACAGAAGACCAAGGGCAGCAGTAGAGGCCAACAATAAATGCCAACGCTGCATGGAGCACGTGCAGCGCAACGATGAACCCCCCCCCCACCAATGTTCAGGCGATCAGAGGCATAACCAACATACAGTATGCATGCGGCACATTCTTGTTCAATCTAAATCTCCATTAATAGTTATATACAATCCTTTCCCTCAATTCCGTGACACAGATCGGGGTTGGCACCGTGCACCCTACCGCCTCTGATGACCGCGAACATGATGCTCGATGACGGTTGGACCTGCGCGCTGCCACGTGTACACTGGCGGACCCGTGTGTACTGTATGGGGCATTTTTGATGACGGGCGGACCTGCGTGCTGACCACGTGTACAATGGCGGACTCGCGCGCAGCCCGTGATACTTTATCATCATGCAGAACAGGGCACAAATAACACACATCTTTTGTTGGGTCTGCGCATGGGGTTACAATAACATCTTACCGTCAGTCTTCGTTCACCACGGCGGCCACAAATGTCTACTGCAGACGGCAGATATCCTCCCGCACCTCTGCCTCGATGCAGCTGCTACCAGACAGAGGTATGCTATGTGGCCGGATCGCTCAAGCCGCGTGGCGCACCACGGAGCAGACACATTGTACAGCGCCAACCGCGGGTCGCCGGGTCATGGCACGGCGTTCGTTGCAAGGCGATTTCATATCACGGAGTTTGTTGCAAGGCGATTTCATATCACGGAGTTCGGTGCAAGGCGATTCATATCACGGAGTTCGGTGCAAGGCGATTCATATCACGGAGTTCGGTGCAAGGCGATTCATATCACGGAGTTCGGTGCAAGGCGATTCATATCACGGAGTTCGGTGCAAGGCGATTTCATATCACGGAGTTTGTTGCAAGGCGATTTCATATCACGGAGTTCGGTGCAAGGCGATTCATATCACGGAGTTCGGTGCAAGGCGATTCATATCACGGAGTTCGGTGCAAGGCGATTCATATCACGGAGTTCGGTGCAAGGCGATTCATATCACGGAGTTCGGTGCAAGGCGATTCATATCACGGAGTTCGGTGCAAGGCGATTCATATCATGGGGTTTGGAGCGAGACGATTCCGCAGCTTGGAACCATCTTGCCGGAGGTGGAGTGGAGCCGCTTCCGGCCATCACGGCCGGGCCGCGCAGTGGCCGGGGCCAATCAGAGTGCCCAATTCAGGTGATGACACATCACTTTGAGGTGGCGCCTCCACCCTGTACTGCAAGGTTTATAAAAGGCGGATCGCGAAGCCGTCCATTCTCTCTCTCTCTCTCTCTCTCTCTCTCTCTCTCTCTCTCTCTCTCTCTCTCTCTCTCTCTCTCTCTCTATCTCTCTATCTCTCTCTCTCTCTCTCTCTCTCTATCTCTCTATCTCTCTATCTCTCTATCTCTCTATCTCTCTATCTCTCTATCTCTCTATCTCTCTATCTGTCTATCTCTCTATCTCTCTATCTCTCTATCTCTCTATCTCTCTATCTCTCTATCTCTCTATCTCTCTATCTCTCTATCTCTCTATCTCTCTATCTCTCTATCTCTCTATCTCTCTATCTCTCTATCTCTCTATCTCTCTATCTCTCTATCTCTCTATCTCTCTATCTCTCTATCTCTCTATCTCTCTATCTCTCTATCTCTCTATCTCTCTATCTCTCTATCTCTCTATCTCTCTATCTCTCTATCTCTCTATCTCTCTATCTCTCTATCTCTCTATCTCTATCTCTATCTCTCTATCTCTATCTCTATCTCTATATCTCTATATCTCTATATCTCTATATCTCTATATCTCTATATCTCTCTATATCTCTCTATATCTCTCTATATATCTCTATATCTCTATATCTCTATATCTCTATATCTCTATATCTCTATATCTCTATATCTCTATATCTCTATATCTCTATATCTCTATCTCCAACTCGCCTTCTCCACATGCCCCTCTTCACGAACCCGCTTGCTGACTCTGCCTCTCTCCACCCACTGGCTTTTGACTCCGCCTCTCTCCACCCACTGGCTTTTGACTCCACCTCTCTCCACCCACTGACTTTTGACTCCGCCTTTCTCCACCCACTGACTTTTGACTCCGCCTCTCTCCACCCACTGGCTTTTGACTACGCCTCTTTCCACCCACTGGCTTTTGACTCCACCTCTCTCCATCCACTGGCTTTTGACTCTGCCTTTCTCCACCCACTCGCTAATGGCTCCACCCAAGTCCCTCCCTTCATGCCTGATGGTCACATCTCAATCTGTGGACCGACGCGAGCTGCACGAAGTGCCACGAAGCAAGAGACGACGCACCAGCTGTCAGGGAGGTATTACCTAGCGGAGCATTCCCCCAAAACGCACTGGTGGCGTGGTCAGGCAATCGTGCAAGGTATTGAGTGACCGTTAGCCTCATCTCCTCTCCTTTTTCTCTTCATTAACTACTCTTTGTGTGTGTGTGTGTGTGTGTGTGTGTGTGTGTGTGTGTGTGTGTGTGTGTGTGTGTGTGTGTGTGTGTGTGTGTGTGTGTGTGTGTGTGTGTCATGGCACCTGACCTTGCTTAAGTTAAGATTGTACAAGAATTATATCAGGATAACTCTGCTCTTGTCTGCTTTTGTAAGTTGCTTGTATTATTGCCGCTTCTCTCACATTTATTCCTATCCCTGCTCACGCACAGCAATAAAAGATATATTCCTTGTGCCACATACTGTATCTTTCCTCGCCTGCCTGTTGATAAATCCTTTTGTAGAAATGTTCCCAGCTCATTTTTGTCTTTTCTTTCATTGATCCAATATGGTCCATATCCTAACCTAGCCGAAACTTTATTCCCAACGATCCGTTCCTTTTAGCCAGTACACCCTTGGCAAGTGTCACTCGGCTGCATCTGATCCAGTAAAGTGATCCATTTCGGACAAGGCGTACTGAATGCGTGTCCCCCGGTAATTTGATCACGTGATTAATTAGGTAAGCCAATTAAGCCATAGACGGAAGACCCTAGGTCACGTGGTTGAGTTATTGGCATTCACAGTTGGTTAGCGACCCGCCGCGTCATGGAATTATCCGGACACGGACATCACGGACAGAAAACTGACATGTCTGGTACATGACTCATGTAAAAAAAAAAATTGGGCTGGGGAGGGCAGTTTGGAGATAAAAAAAACTGACATCAGATGCATGATTTGTCGGGTACTAAAAGCTGGCGGCCATTTTGAAAATAAACAAATAATCTACATATTACCAAAAGTCTCATCTTGTATGTATATACGTATAATCGTATATATGTATGCATGTTCCTGAAATACAGCCAAAACGGTACATGATAGTGCAAAAAATTTAGGGCCACCTTACTCACCATTCACCTGTGGTGTGCAGTATCAAGCTCCTCCTTCCTTTTTTGAAAAAAATTCTGGTTTTCTTTTTTGTATTATTGGCCAAAAAAAAAAAAAATTATATTATTGTAAAAAAAATCAAGTGCTTTTTTATTTATTTGGCCTTATAAGATATGGAAGAATGAGTGCGCTGAGAGAGCTTCCCTGCTTCAAACCGATGTTCACACTGAACTCTTCCGACATCCCAGAACCAACGAAAACTCTTCCCTCCGTTCCTTTGTACATCCGGCTTCCACCAACCTAACTTCTGCTTCCGGCACTCCCATCCATCTGTTGCCATCGCCATCTATCTCAGGGCAGTGTCATAAGCCTTCTCCAGGACAAATCCCAACGCCATTTCACCTTTCACCTCTAACTTCTTCTCCACCAACTGTCTCAGCATGTTCATCCGGTCCGTTGTCCATCTCTATTGTTCATATCTATTAAGTCGATGGATAACTTCCTCTATAGTCTGTTTGTGATCAATGCAAAGGAAATAAATATTTTCAAATTTTCACTGTATATGAAACTTTAAAAATAAATATGCCACTAGTTTGTGCATCATTCAGCACCTCATCACATCTTCCCTCCACTTTCCACCATCCTTATCCATCTTGCACTTTCTTTCCACCCTTCCCTCGTCGTGCTATGATGCTAACTTGGGCCATGACGCCTATTATATTTCGGGCCTACAGCAGGGCCAGGTGACCTTCCACTCGCCGTGTACCATTCAGTAATGCAAAAAATCGTTTTAGGGGACACAACCTTCTGATTACTCTGGAAATCTTCATCCTTTTTGGTGTGCACTGTGCCATCTAATGAAACATCTGTCTGAATAATTTTCAGGAAAAAGCTCCCAAGTCGTTTTGAGCTGTGCTTACCGAAAAATTCGTTTATGGTACGCCTATAAACACATCCACAGGTTCAAAAGCTCTGGCTCAAAACACATTGCTAATGATATACTCGGTGCATTTTTCACCCTTTCATTCGATCCTTCCCACAAAGCAAAGAACAAGGATGCTCGTTGTGGGAGACGAGGCCACTAGGCCAGCGAAGGAAGCAACAGCTGATGTCTCAAGCACAACACCTGCTGTCTGCCTCGGGTGTTGGGGATGCAATTTCTCCTCCGCTCCCTGTTCCCTTCTCACAACAGCTGTGACTTTGAAGTCCTCGCTGCATGCTCTGTGAATAGAGAAGGCACTGCGGTGTAGAGACAGGTGGATCATTTCTCTTGATTAACCAAACCTTTAACCTTCCGCAGAACCTTAACTGCCAAAAGGATGCCCCGCGGGCAGCTTTCTCCCTTGTTCTCCCCCATCTGCTGCACCCAGTAGAAAATCTCAATCAGGGATGCAAATTCCCATTTCCTTACATTGTGATGATAGTAACTGCTGAAACACCTGGACATTAAGAATTATACTTAATAGGATTGTGGTTTCAACAAAAGTTTCCAATGAATCTAGGCTGTGGCAAACAATGTGTCATGAAACACGTAAATTTTGTTTGTGTTGCATTGTATTAGACCCTGCTCATTGATGGAGCTTAACAAGTCGTGAACGTTACCATGGCTGCGAACCAACCACGGATAGGTCACCACTCTGTTGCACGGTGCTTTCTGTCGGTCAGGGCAGGAATTTGGAGTTTGGTCAGGGTACCGGCACACAATAGCCTACTCTTCATGAAGGACTCTTTGAGGTCCACTAAGGAATGGTAGCAGATGGGACATGCTCCAAACATTTGGAGGGATGACACACTCAGCGATGCATTAACGGCTCGACATTCCTGCCTGCATGAAGCACCAGGACAGGACAGTTTATAGCCGGGTCAGGAATCAATTGGCGTCTACCTGCTACCACTGAACTATCTTAGCAGCCTGAGCATAAAACATTACGATTATAAAAATGGCAATATCTCTGAAAGGCCTTCCTCCATTTTTCCATTCTTCCTTCCTCCTTTTTTATTATCCTGTCTTCTCTTCACAACCTCTTTTCCCTTTTCTCCACACTCAGACCCCAACATTCCTCATTATTTGTCTTGCCTTGTTCCTAATGAGATCATTGGAAGGATGTGTGTGTGTGTGTGTGTGTACATATATTGGAGATCGGGACCATACACTGTGCAGAGCGTTGTTGCTGCTCAAGCAGTCTCCTTGGCTATTGGGCACAATCTTGGTCGGGTCGCCACTCCGACACAGGATACCAGCATGCTGGCACTCATTTTGCCGACCTCGGAAGGATGACAGGCAGAGTCAACCCCACCTGGTGTTAATTCAACAGCTGAGCGGGATTTGAACTAGGAATCCTAGGATCCAAAGCCCACCACCCTCACCATTAAGCCAACACCAAGCATCATACACTGTATGTATATAATTATAATTATATGTGTATATATATATATATATATATATATATATATATATATATATATATATATGTATCTGGTGTTGGCACAGTGGTTAGGGCAATGGCTTTGGACCCAAAAGGTCCTGAGTTCAAGCCCCGTTGGGCCACTGAATTAATATACACCAGGAGGTTGACTCGGCCTGTCATCCTTCCGAGGTCGGCAAAATGAGTACCAGTGTACTGGGCCAGGTTTGAATAGGTGTACCATATCCCTGTGTGTCGTATGAGGCGACCAGGGTTGCGTCAGGAATGTCATCCGGCGTAAAAACCTATGCCAAATCATTATGCGGACAATAAAACGGATTTCCATACCGGATCGGTCGAGGCCCGGGTGACCAACAACCGCCACCGGTACCGTTGGTCACCAGGGTACCGGTGGAAATTGTGCTACTGCTTGGCGAAGGAGGAGAAGGAGACGGGGAAGGCGGGTCCAGAGGCAGTTGGAGAGGGGGAAGGGTAGAAGTGTGGAGGTGAGAGTTGGAACTCTGAATGTTGGGACTATGACTGGCAAAGGGCGAGAGTTGGCTGATATGATGGAGAGAAGAAAGGTGGACATACTGTGTGTACAAGACACCAAGTGGATGGGGAGGAAGGCTAGGAGCATTGGTGGTGGTTTCAAACTGTTCTACCATGGTGTGGATGGGAGGAAAATGGTGTCGGGGTAATCCTGAAGGAAGATTATGTCAAGAGGGTATTGGAGGTGAGGAGAGTGTCGGACCGAGTGATGAGTGTTAAGTTGGAATTTGAAGGGATGATGATGAATGTCATCAGTGCATATGCCCTGCATATGGGGTGTGAGATGGAGTATAAAGAAGATTTCTGGAGTGAGTTAGATGAAGTGGTGGAGAGTGTATCCAAGGATGAAAGAGTGGTGATTGGAGCAGATTTCAATGGGCATTTTGGGGAAGGAAATAAAGAGGATGAGGAGGTGATGGGGAGGTACGGTCTCAACGAGAGGAATGTGGAAGGGCAAATGGTGGTAGATTTTGCAAAAAGAATGGAAATGGCAGTGGTAAATACATATTTCAAGAAGAAGGAGGAACACAGGGTGACGTACAAGAGTGGAGGAAAATGCACACAGGTGAATTACATCTTCAGCAGGAGATGCAACCTGAAAGAGATTAGAGACTGTAAGGTGGTGGCAGGGGAGAGTGTAGCTCGGCAGCATCGGTTGGTGTTCTGTAGGATGATTTTGGAGGTGATTGTGAGGAAGAGTGTGAGGGCTGAACCAAGGACCAGATGGTGGAAGCTGAAGGAGGAAGACTGTTGCGTGGAATTTAGGGAGGAGATGAGACAGGTGTTGGATGGTGGTAAAGAGGGATGGGATGATTGGGCAACTACAGCAGAAGTGGTGAGGGAGATAGCTAGGAAGGTACTTGGTGTGACATCTGGACAGAGGAAGGAAGATAAGGAGACTTGGTGGTGGAATGAGGAAGTACAGGAAGGTATAAGGAAGAAGAGGTTGGCGAAAAAGAAGGGGGATAGCCAGAGAGATGAAGAAAGTACGCAGTAGTACAAGGAGTGTCGGCGCAAGGCGAAGAGAGAGATGGCAAAGGTTAAGGAAAAGGCATATGACGAGCTGGATGAGAAGTTGGATAAAAAAGAAGGGGAAAAGGATTTGTTCCGATTGGCAAGACAGAGGGACCGAGCTGGGAAGGATGTGCTGCAGGTTAGGGTGATAAAGGACGTAAATGGGAATGTGCTGACGAGCGAGGAGAGTGTGTTGAGAAGGTGGATGGAGTACTTTGAGGAGCTGATGAATGAAGAAAATGAGAGAGCGAGAAGGTTGGAAGAGGTGGAGATAGTGAATCAGGAAGTGGGGTGGATCAGTAAGGATGAAGTGAGGACTGCTATGAAGAAGACGAAAAGTGGAAAGGCGGTTGGCCCAGATGGTATACCAGTGGAGGCATGGAAGTGCTTAGGAGAGATGGCAGTGGGGTTGTTAACCATATTGTTTAATAAAATCTTGGAAAGTGAGAGGATACCTGAGGAGTGGAGAGTCTATCTACAGAGATCCCCTTGTTAACGAAGATTCGCTTGGCAAAGGTTTGTTACAATGAATGGTTTCATTTGGGACTATTCATCGCTTAATGAAGGTCTTGATTTGCTGCAATGGAAGAGCCGTCACAGTTTCATGGTGATTGTGAAATGTCACTTCCATGGAGATGATAAATTCATGTTTTTCCAACAATTAACTTTTCAATGGGGGATTAACTTTTCAGAATGAAAGGGTTAAACAAGGTCGAATGAGCTAATATCCTCGTCCTCTTAATGATGACGTCATAAAAACGAATATGACGTCATTGTGATGTATCAGGTTTGCGATAAATTATCTGTGCTAATGCCCGGCTTGATTCCCGCAAAAAAAATTCAAACAGCTTGCCTAGTTTCGGAGATAATGGTATAGGCGATTTCCATTAGCGGCAATATTATGAGGTCAACTTTTTTTCTTGGAAGAATTTCAATAATTGGAGATGGTTACTGCCTGCGCGTGGGCTTTCTGCATATGCATGGCAAGTTTCACGAAGATCCGCTGAAAACTCTGGGTTGTGAAACAAAAAATGTCAAAAAACAGGAATGACGTCATAAAAATTGATATGATGTCATAGTGATGTATCATATGTGCGGTAATTCATCTCTGCTAATGCCCTGTTCGATTCCCGCAAACAGAATTCAAAATGCTTGCCGAGTTTGGGAGATAATTTTTTAGGCGATTTCCATTAGCGAAGATATTTTGACGTCATAACTTTTTTTTTCTCGGAGGAATTTTCAAAATCGGAGATGGTTACTGTCTGCGCGGGGTATTTCTACATATATGTGCCAAGTTTCAGGAAGTTTCGATGAAAACTGCAGGCTGTGAAACAAAAAAGTCCACAAGAACAACAAGGTGAGTAAGACTTAGAGATCCTCCACGGGATCGAAAAACAAAAAAACCCATCTTCCTTCACCGCCTCCCCACCACCACCTTCTTGTATGGAAACTTAGACTGTTGATTGTTTTGTTAAGTGTTACAACTAAATTAACTTTTTATTGAGTTACTGTGTCTATTATTAGGTAAATAATAATATTATAATGTCACTGGCAACTAAAACCATCGTTATACCAAGCATATGGCTTTGCTTTTAGACCGAAAGATTATGGTTAGGAAACAAAGTGTAATTTTCCAAGAAGAAATCATAGAAAACGAGCACCCACATAATGAAGGTTCGCATAACGAGAGGTTCTAAAGGTATGGGTGGTGGTGCTCGTATGGCAGCTTAGCTGCCGGGGTAGCTCTCATTTCTTGAAGCGCGACTGTGTCGCTGATGCAGTGCCCCTCTACCAGTACTCTCACTGGAACTTGAACTCATTTCGCCGACCTCGGAAGGATGACAGGCTGAGTCAACCCCCTGGTGTATTAATTCAGCGGCTGACGGGGCTTGAACTCAGGACCTTTTGGATCCCAAGCCGCCACCTTAACCACTGAGTCAACACCAGGCGTTTCTAAAGGTATGTAACCCCTTCATTCAGCAGGGGATAGCTGCACAATAAATGATGTGCGTGCGTGCGTGTGTGTGAAGCATGTTTTTTGTGGAGTTCCACTGGAGCTTTCTGATGTGGAGTGTGATGCATAAAAATGATTTTCATGATCTCCTGAGTTGATCAGGCTAATTCAAGACAAAAAATGCAGAAGAATTCCCATGTTTTAAATCAGCTTAATAGGTCCTTCCATTGCATGGCATTCTAATAACAAAAAGAATGATAACATTGTAACAAAGCATGTATTAATTTATATTTGCAATAATAATAATAATAGAAGTATCATTTGGCAAGAATATTATAACGAAAATATATTCCCCACCCTGGTCCAAGGTTATCTGGGCTTGGTGAAAAGGCAAGATAATGCTCAAGTAGTATAGTGGGCAAGTATGCTGCAAGGCCGTGAAGACTAACGGAAATTTAGTCCAATGGACCAACGGACCCACTAGTATATGAAAGTAGCTGGATTTCTCCATTCTTCCCTCTGTCAGTCATGCACTTTTGCTGCGATTTCATCATGGTGTGATGTCTATGACATCATTACAGCGTTACTTCCAGCGCTTGGCTTGGCCTCTCTCAACATGCACATCATCCTGGTGTCCAGCACTCAACTGGTTCTGTCACTTCGCTGATGACAGTTGAACAACATAACACATATATCTGACTATCTGATTATCGACATCTGTAGGCGATGGGCTGAATGCCAGACACTAGGCATTGGGATGACGGATATCGTAACATGGTGGTGTCGTAAGATGGCATTACATCTGGGACGTCGTTACGGCATTACGTCTTGCACTAAGTTAGGCCTTTACGGTGGTCTGTTATTCATGACTCAATGACAATTGCATTTTGCAACTTGGAAAATAAAAACACGACGTACCGTCTGATCCCTAGGAACATTTAAACAAAATTCATTACATTGTTTTTTGTTGAATAACTATGTATATTCCTAAAATTAATGCTGGGTTGTTAGCAATAAGCAAAATGTTTCTGGAATTAGAAATCTTTTGCAAATATTGACGGTCAATAAACTTACTGTACTGTAACTACCGTCAGCAAAGTTATGTTGTTCAACTACCATCAGTCAAGCGGCAGGTTCAATGCCAGTTAATAATAATAACCTTTCAACGCTAACTCCTTTAGAACACGACTTGATTTCAATACATGAAATACTGGACTTCATGTGAAACAAATGCAGACTGAGCTTGAGAGGGACATGAGAGTGTCTGTAATGTTGTCCAGACAGTCCTTCAAGCTGATGTAATAGGGCTTGGTCTGAAAGATGGGAAAGGTCTGAAAGGTATTTCAATGAAGGAAAGTGCAAGGTTTTTCATATAGGCAGAGGCAACAGAAATGTTGGGTACAGTTTTGAAGGAACTGAACTTCAGATTGTGACTACAGAGAACTTAGGAGTCATCATCGACACAGAGTTGAAATTCCACCAGCATGTCCCTTTGTGAGTTAACAAGGCACACTAACTACTTGGGATAGTCAAGAGAACATTTACTGTACTCATCTGAGGAAAAGGACTCTCCCTCGACTGTTCAAGAGACTTGTTTGGCCTCACTTGGAATATAGGAACAATACTTGTGGCACTTGCAGTACAAAGAAGATCCTGAAAAGTTTGAATGAGTACAAAGGAGAGCTACCATATTCATCCCTGACGTATGCCAGCTTAGCTACCAGGAGAGGCTCAGGTAGTTGAACATGCATTCCTTCTCCGACTGAAGACAACAAGGAGATATGATATTGATGTACCAAATATTGCAAAGAATTGTCAAACTGGATCCAGAGCACTTTTTCACTCCAAGTCACTAAACTACAAAGGGCACTGAAGTTGTTGAAATAAGGAGTTACTTGGAAGTTCAAAGCAAGTTCTTCAACAATTGACTGGTCGACGACTGGAACAGTCTCCCACAGCAAGTTGTGGAAGCTTGCTCAATCCATTCGCTTAAAATTAACTTGGACAGGCATTGGTGGGAGGAAAGATTTGACCTTCACTGAACCCTCATGCAGGAACACTGGAACACACATTATATTTTACTGAAGCAGAGACCAGGAACTACAGGATACGACCTCATATTTCGTTTGATGATGATGATGATGATGATGATGATGATGATGATGATGATGTTCACTTCCCAGAGCACTCCGGAGAGCAGCAATGCCATCTTTTTATGGCGTCGCTTTCATCTTCACTCGGTAGAGCAATTAAGGAGGAATTTCCTCCTCCCCATGGACACCAACCTACGGTTGTTTGTCTCTGCTCTATCCTCTAAATTCTGAGTGTCAAACAAGGAAGCATCATGGGCCATTTTTTAAAGTCTTTGGTATGACTGGCCCACATATAAATCGAACCACTGACCTCTCAACCTCAGAGTGGATGCTCTAACAATTATGGCACCAACTCTTTGGATCAGATGAGATTTGATCATGTCTTAGTTCTGCTTTTTAGTGTTTCATTCACCTTATTCACTTCTACTTTGAGTTTGATTGAGTTTGCCTCTACCTGCTGATTGTGTTGACTCATGTGTTGTTCAGTTTAATATATACATGAAAAACTGTGATTGTATGAATGAAGTTCCTCTGATATAGGCAAATTAAAGCCATTAGAATTGACATTGTTAAATACATATTGGAACGGGATTCAATTACAAATTCAGCCTGCTGGCTGCATCATTCCTGAGGAGCAGCTGTGCCGCTGAAGCAGTGCTGCTGCACAGTTTGGCAGAATTTCTTTTAAACGGGGAAAGAAGCTGATGATAACTCGGCTACTCATCATGAAGAACGACAGTGAAATTTTTCATATCTTTGAGCCAATACTGGTGGCTGAGTCCTCCACCTTGATGCTCTTCCAATGGACGGCACATACGTTGATGCAGCTCCCTGCATGTGAAACTCCAGGGTAACAGTTTATAGCAGGGTCGAGATTTTAACCTGGTTAGACAGCTTGCAGGTGAGTTTGCATACGTCTAAGCTATTATGCCAGTCCCTCCCTGGTCTCATACA
>NC_140972.1:79866562-79896562 GCF_056783735.1 Eptatretus burgeri | reverse complement strand
CTCACACTCCACCCACGATTCTTGTTTGAACCAATCAAAGAAGTGGTTTAAGCAACAACGAGTTTGACGCAAACACATGGAGAGGACATGCAAATACATGTTCTAATATACAGACCACCTGCAAGTTGACGGTGCAGGCTGACGAGAAAGGTCTACAATAAATTAATAAGATTACAAACAAAATATCACTTGATGTCCATCTCGGACTTCTCGAACCGCTGCGAGGTCCGACAATGTCATATTTGATCCTTAATGTTATTATCCTGATGAAAGTAATACACAACGTCATCTAAATAACAATTTAGTAACAGATATCATAAATACATGAAAATCACCATTCTATTAACCTCTCCATCCATCCATTGGGACCATACTCTGTGCAGAGCATTGGTGCTGCCGAAGCAGTCTCCTGGGCTATTGGGCACAGTCCTGAACGGGTCGCCACTCCGACACCGTATACCAGCAAGCTGGTACTCATTTTGCCAACCTCAGAAGGATGACAGGCTGAGTCAACCCCACCTGGTATTAATTCAACAGCAAGCAGGATTTGAACTCGGGACCCCAGGATCCCAAGTCCTCCATTTGAGCCATTAAGCCGACACCAGGCATATTCTGTTAATGGTGTTTATGTTTTCGGAAAGCATTTCACATGATTGCTTTACCAGTTTGTTTGCTGGTTTAATAGTTAGGGTAACAGCATGGGCGAAATGATGCCGAATATAAAATGGTGACTAATTGTGTAATTTCAAGGTGGGAAGCTGTAACCATGGAGTTGGCATAAGGTCATTGTTGTATCATTAGCCACAAGGAAAATAAATGGGCATCAACATGCAATATTAATGCCAGTATTGAACATGCTCTTTTAAAAAAAATCTATCCAAATGTTTTTGGTTTTGTCAAAACTGAAATTTTTTAAATGAACAAAACCATTATTTTGTGATTTCATCTCATGATTGATATTTGAGCAAGTCAAGAAGTGACGTCAAATACCTCGATTGCCATTCATATAATTAGACACAAAAATTAATCACATCATTTCTCAGCATAATCCCATAAAGACTACAATGCACTTTTGCCACCGTGTTTATTTTTTTAATTTTTTTAATTTATTCCATCAAGGGAGGTCTTTGATTGTTGGCATAGTCAGACTTGTGGCCCCTCCTTCATAGATGTCATCTGTAAATGTAAATTTCCTGAGACCTTTTTCCAATCATCCAAATATATAAAAACGAGATAGCACAATGTCAGCACTCAAAGATGAATGCGTCATGAGTTCAAATTTCAACTTTTCAACAGATTTGATTTTTGTGTTAACTTTGTGTGGGTGGCGATTGCTGCATCAAAATTATTTTACTCAGTAAACCTTGTAGTTTGTTATTTACCACTGGCTTGAGCTGGTTCTGAAGGTTAAGATACATCGTGCTGGTGAGTTTTTTTTTATACTGGTGATCAACATGTGTGGCTCCTTCAGAACCCCCAAAAATAGTTGATCAATCGACCCTTTCTCACACCAGTCTGACTTCAACCTTTTATTTGTGGAGATGATGTTTGTTTTCATTGTCTGCTCTGATGCTCTTTGTTTTGAGATGATGTGTACCCCCCAGGCTTCATCGGTTATGTGATACAAGTATAAAAAATCTTCTCTAGCATATTATCAAGCGAGCATCTCCAGACATGTGAGCAATTGACTGTGGCCATATGTGAGCTGTATAACCATCCATCTTCATGTACCATGCTTTAAACAGAGCCTCGGATCTGCCGAAGCAGTTCCTTGGCTGGGGTTACAATCCTGGATGGTCGCCCCTCCGACACAGGAATTTGCAATTTGTCCATTCGTAATTCTCGGCCAACCTGCCAGCAGCCATAATCATCCAGTTTGCACAATTTTTATGGAAGCCAAGATCTTGGATTATGCCATGGGTTGTTCCACAACTACTGACTTGAAAACTGCTATCGTCTGTTGTTACTAGTCTGTTAAGAGAGTTATTGCTTCAATTAACTTCAGTATGGTATTATTACCTCTGCCACCGAGGAGGTTATGTTTTCACCGCTTTCTGGCTATTACTTGGCAAAAAAAAAAAATTTGCCAAGTATATTGGTCTGTCGTAGTGTCTGTCTGTCTGTCTGTCTGTCTGTCTGTCTGTCTGTCTGTCTGTTTGTTTGTTTGTTTGTCACACAATTTTTGGCCATAGTTTTCAAGCAATCTTTCTGAATTTTTTTTGTGTGTACTTGACCAGACAAGGACAGCAACACTTAGTTTTGGTGAATATCCAAATCCAGATCCAGATCTGAGAATTTTAAAAGTGATTCTTCACCATTGATGGGGCCAAAAATGATGTATAGCACAATATCTCAAAAGGTTGTGGATGGATTCACACGAAACTTGGTGGACAGGTTTGGAGTGCCACGAGGAAAAATTGCTTCAATTTTGGTGAAGATCCGAATCCAGATCTGTATATGACAATTATTTGATTTTTCAGTGATTCTTCACCATTGAGAGTTGGGGCTAAAAACGATATTGCAGGATATCTCAAAAATTGTGGATGGATTTGGCTTAAACTTGGTGGACATGTTGGGTGTATGACAACGACGAGTTGATTCAATTTTTGTGAATATCCGAATCTGGATCCAGATCCGACAATTTTTCAAGTTATTCTTCACCACTGAGAGACGGGGCCAAAAGCTATGAAAAGCACGGTATCTCCAAAAGTTGTGGACGACTTGTGACAACACGAGGTGAAAGAGTTGGTTAGGTGACATGAACAAGCTAATTCGATTTTGGTTAAGGTCCGGATTCAGATCAGATCCATCAGTGGGATACGAAATTTAAACTGGTCGACCTGGTGGAGGTATGAGCTCTCCCGAGTGCAGTTCCGTTTTGCCAAGTGTCACCACTCTCTTAGTGATTTTCTTTTTATTTGTTGTTTGTCCACACAGAATACGAGTGCTTTTTCTCTGCAACCGCTTGTCAGATTAAGACAAAATTTTCACCATAGGAGCAACGACTCATGTAGAATGTTTTAATGATAATTATGATGTCATAGTTCACATGGTGTGGCAGACATATTGGAAAAAAGGAAAAACTTTGGACCACTGAATTTCAAAATGCTCCATGGGAAAAAATTGAAACTTTGCACGTGGCAAGTACTCCTCATGAGGAATGTGATTTTTTTTTTTTACGTCAAAGGTGCCTTCGTTATGACGTCATACTTGCATTCTTAGAACGCAACATCCGATCAGTATGACAAGTTTTTGAGGGTCATCGAGGGATAAATTGGTACACAGAAGAAACAAAGATTATGACGTCATCGTTCACATGGTTCAGCAGCCATATTGTTTTTTCTTTGTTTTTTTTTAACCTTTAAAAACCTCTGAAACGGCTGAACAAATCGAGGTCAAACTTTTCGCCTATGACCGCCTATCCATGAGGAACAAAACGTTCACACATATGACATCATATGTCACATGGTTTGGCAGCCATATTGGATTTACCATAAAACCTATAAAAACTGTCTTCTCCAGAATGGCTGGACAGATCGAGGGGAAACTTCACTCAAATGTTCCCCAAGTCTTGGGGATACCAGGGTATTCACAAATAATTAAGAGGTCACATTGTCGGGCAGCCATATTGGATTGAGTGAAAATCTTTAAGTAATTCTTTTTCTTGAACCACTTCATGAATCGATGTGAAGCTTAACAATTATGATTAAGTGGTGATGTTGAATATATGTTTTAAATTTCGACCTGATCGGATGCATGGTCTGGCAGGCAGAATTATGTAATTTTTTTGATCTGGGTTATTTTAGATTTTTTTTTTTTGAATAAGGCTCACTTGACTGTACCTGGATGGGTTTGACGGTAGAGGAGTAATAGCTGAAATGTGAATCCTATCCAGGTTCCTTCTGATGATGTCATCTTTATTTTTTGCTTGTTCAGATTCCACTTGATGACTCCATTGCAGGACTGTACCTATTTGGTCTTCCATTTGATTTGAATTGAATTTACTTTAATCCCATTCTAAATTCAATTGAATAATAATAAACGCCACGGTCAGGGTCAGGTGTCCCATCAAAGCGGGACGTCTTGGTATCCGGTCATCACTGCCAGCAGTTATAAAGTGGCAGTTCTAGTTATGTCCATTACTAATTACGTAACACACTAGTCACTACACAAACACCACACAAAACTACACAAACACCACACAAAACAAGCCCTGATGAGGATCTGCAATCTCTGATTGCTCTTTTTCTTGTTCCTTGCAGAAGGAATTGGATCCTTATTTCCTCAAAGAAATACTTATTGTGCTGTGTGGCTATGAAGAACAAAAGTTCGTGGAGCATACAACACCTACGCAGAATACTTTGCTGCCCTGTGGCTTGGAACAGTAAACACTAAAGGCTATGAAATAACCATCACGTTTAAATGGCCTCTGACAAAGTTACCACATTATTGTATCAGGCTGTAGTTTTATTGGGAAATATTCTCTGAATGGACAATTGAGTGCATAAAGCAAATTGCATCATACTTTGTGAGACAATTTTGTTGCATTGTTGTGAGGCAACTGCTTTATTCTGGGGGGGGGGGGGGATTCCTTTTGCAAGTCTAAATCAGAGAGGATGTTTATCTTGAAAAATTAATGTATATTTTTACATCTTTCTCATCAAATCAGGTCATCCCTCCATCTATTTGATAAGGAAGGATGCAGCCTCACTCCCCGTTGGCTACTGCTGGCAAAGCTCACCTCATGTGATGCACATCCCTCGCCATCTGCTCGAATTTCAACTCGGATGCATTATCCATCTGCTCCAGTGGAGCAGCAGCGTCGTACTTCCCTGGTACTCCATAAACACTTGACGTCCGTTGTATGGTTGCTAATGTTTGTTGTACTTGATGTTACCCTTTGCTTGTGTCACAAAGGCAGCAATTTTCCTGCACATGTTCGCAGTATGTGACAAATAAGTTTTTCATAGTGCCTTCATTCTCAGCTTCAGAAAGTTATATTCATTTAATCATTTTTATGAACATTCGTTGCACGCTTGCGTTTAGGTACAGTACTGGTATACTGATTCTGATGTACCATGCTCTGTTACAAAACATTGGTGCTTCCGAAGAAGATTCTTGGCAAGGATGACACGAGATTGTTTGCCGTTGCCTTCCCAGCAGTAATTAGGGCAGGAATAAGGAATTTGATCAGGGTGCCGATGATAGCTCTCCGACCCTTCGTGAAGGACACTTTGCGGGGTCTTTAACGTCCAACAACTAAGGCGAGCAGACATGACGCCCAGTTTAACGTCGACCTTTAGTCAGGTCAGGTTCGATCTGTGACCTGCTACAGGTACCATGTAAACCTGTACTAACCTGTTCCATGGTCGGGTTGTCGGCGACTAAACCATCTCCCCCACCAGGTTTTCTGGTGAGGGGGGTGTTTGGATATGGACACCCAGCAGGATTAAAAACAAAACCTGTCAAAGGGCGGAGGAGCTCCTTGTGAGCCAACGGCCATCCATATCTAGTGCCCAACTGTGTCTGTAGACGTCCTCCTGCAGTTGGGTTACTTCTTATTAGGAGGTTGGTGGCAGGATTTGCACTCCAGCCACCGTAAAACCCTTCATTCCGCAAAACGCAAAAACGCAAAAAAATCTGAAAACCCACTCCGTGGGAGTACCTCCCGTGCAGCTTCCCTTCGCAGGGCAGCTCACCGGATGACGGGATTGGGGCAAAGCCTTCGGGACCCCCAATCTTTGATAGGAGGGAAACCACGGGGTAACATCGCTGGGTCAGATTGCGGGAGAGTGTGTCGGAGTGGTGCTGAGGTGTCGTCCACAAGACGGCGGTCTCCTTGGGTTAACCTGAGGCGATCCCTTCGGGTGGGTGCCTGGAATGTCCTATCCCTAAGAGAGGATGATCACCTGTCTCTGTTATCATCTGAGCTCAAGCGTTTGGACATCGGGATTGCAGCTCTCTCTGAGGTTCGGAGACCGGATTGCGGCGAGATAATGGTGGGTGGTTACACCTACTATTGGTCTGGTCGCTCTGATGGTTACCATACCCAAGGAGTTGCTGTAGCTGTGTCCAATAAGCTTACCCCAATGATAATTGAGGTAACACCAGTCAACGAGCGTATTATGAGATTAAGGATTCGCCACTCCTTAGGTGTCATTTCCCTGGTCTCTATTTATGCTCCGACTGAGGCGAGTGATCTCACCGTGAAGGATGCATTCTACGCCACACTCGAGTCTGTGGTTGATCAGTGCCCCAGACGAGATACACTTCTAGTCTTGGGGGATTTCAATGCATCGACTGGAACTGATAGGGACGGTTATGAGGTGTGTGTTGGTCCCCATGGGTCAGGAACTATGAACCAGAATAGCACAAAGTTCCTTGACTTTGCAAGAAGTCATGGACTTAGGGTGGCTGGTTCATGGTTTCAGCGCCCACAAGCTCATCGCTGGACTTGGTATTCCAACGCTGGCGGTGTGGCAAAGGAGATTGACCATGTCCTCATTGACGGTCGTTGGAGGATGATCCAGAACTGCAGGGTCTACCGGAGTGCTCAGTTCCTCAATACTGACCACAGGCTTGTTGTAGCAACTCCAAAGCTGCACCTTAAATCCTGGAGAATGGTACCATCCCAGCCGAGGCTGGATGTTGCCAAGCTCAGGGATGAGAGAGTAGCTGAGGAGTTTGCGAACAGGCTGAGTGGACACTTGGGGGGTCTGGGTGCTTTGGGGCGTCCTGAAGAGTTGTGGAGCACCTTCAAGACCACCGTCCTTGATGTTGCCGGTGGATGCCTTGGAGTTCACCGCAGGGCAAAGAAGAATTTTGTCTCTCAAGGGACACTGGATACCATTGACCAGAGTCGCAGGGCCAGGCTGAATGGCAGAGCTGAGCTGTTCAGGGAGCTGAGGCGTAAAACTGTACGTGCACTGAGGGTGGACAAGGAGGCCTATGTGCGAGGAATCTGTGAGGGGTAGAGCATCACCTGTGGACAGGTGATTCTCGTCCCGCTTACAGGGGAATTCGCGCATTACGTTCATCCAAGCCCATCCCTCGGAGCACTGCAGTTCGAGCAGAGAGTGGTAGGCTCTTGACAGATGAGTCTGAAGTGAAGGCCCGCTGGGCCGGTTACTTTGAGCGGTTGTACCAGGCTGATCCCCCAGCTGTCGAGTTGGACGTCAAGGGTGTTACAATCCCTGTTGCTGACCCTCAAATCAACTGTGGTCCACCATCGCTTGTGGAAACACGGGCTGCGGTGAACCAGTTGAAACGGGGCAAAGCTCCAGGGATCTGTGGCATCCATGCTGAACTTCTCAAGGCTGGTGGAAATGCTGCACTCGTGTCATTGCATGCAGTTTTGTGCTCTGCCTGGAACACAGGCATCATCCCAACTGACTGGAAGAGGGGCCTTGTTGTCCCTCTCTGGAAAGGGAAGGGTGATCGCCAAGACTGCAACAACTACCGTGGGGTGACGCTGCTCTCAGTGCCGGGCAAGGTCTTTGCTCGGATAATTCTTGATAGGGTTCGCCACCATCTGCTTGAGCACTAGCGTCCAGAGCAGTCAGGCTTTACACCAAAGAGGTCAACGATTGACCGTATCCTTGCACTTCGTGTCCTCACCGAACGCAGACGAGAGTTTCGGCAGGGGCTGCTTGCAGCCTATGTTGATCTCTGTAAAGCGTTCGATTCAGTGAATCAGGATGTCCTCTGGTGGATTCTTGGTCTTCGTGGGGTGCCACGGAAACTGATCGATCTGATGTCCGAACTCTACTCTGGTACTGAGAGTGCTGTGAAGTGTGGTGGTACCATCTCTGACTTATTTCCAGTTGTTACTGGAGTCCGTCAGGGATGTGTACTTGCCCCCACACTTTTCAGCACTTGTATGGACTGGATTTTTGGGAGGATGTCGGAGAGATCAAGTTGCGGTGCATCATTTGGCAATGTCAAGATCTCGGACCTTGATTTTGCAGATGATGCAGTCATCTTTGCGGAGACTCTAGACATCCTCTTGGGGGCCCTCGAGGTGCTGAATGAGGAGTCGGAGCCGTTGCGATTACGGATTTCTTGGGTCAAAACTAAGATCCAGGCTTTCGGTGACATCTTGGATGCTGCTGTCCTGTCTGTGTCTGTTTGTGGTGAGGATGTTGAGGTCGTGGAGAGATTCACTTACCTTGGCAGTGATATTCATGTCTCCGCAGGTTGTTAGCCGGAGGTCAATAGACGTCTGGGTCGGGCCTGGGGAGTCATGGATTCACTGGATCATGGGGTGTGGCGCTGCCGGTACCTGTGCGGGAGGACGAAAGTCCGAGTCTTCAGGTCCTTGGTACTTCCAGTCTTGCTCTATGGGTGCGAGACTTGGACTTTGACCAAGGATCTGAGACGGAGACTTAATTCCTTTGGTACCAGGTCTCTTCGGAGAATCCTTGGCTATCGCTGGTCGGATTTTGTGTCCAACGAGCGGTTGCTGAGAGAGACTTGGATGAGATTTGTTACCTGCATAGTCCGTGAGCGTCAGCTGCGGCTGTATGGACATGTGGCTCGTTTTCCTGACGCTGATCCTGCTCACCAGATTCTCTCAGCGAGGGAGTCTCATGAGTGGAGGAGGCCAATGGGCTGACCACGTGCCTCATGGTTGCAGCAGGTTGACCATCATCTCAAGGAGATGGGGATGGGCCTGGCATCTGCCTGGGGGATGGCCAGACGGAGGCCCCTGGAGTACCGGCGGAAAGTGGACGCAGCGACGCGCTGTTCTGGCACATGCTCCCATACCTGACCTGACCTTAACGTCGACTCGAGGGACAGCACACACATTAATAAATCACCCTGCCTGTGAAGCACCAGGATGAAAGTTTAGAGCTGGGTCGGGATTCAAACACAGGCTAGGCAGTTTGGAGGTGACTGTGCATACCTCTAGGCCATCCTGCCAGCCCAATTTAGGTATACTTGAAGGTTATTTCGAAATTCTTTCATGGATTTTTGCTGGCCACTGCATATATATATATATATATATATATATATATATATATATATATATATATATATATATATATATATATATATATATATATATATATATATATATATATATATATATATATATATATATATATATATATATATATATATCAGGTCAGGTCAGGTATGGGAGCATGTGCCAGAACAGCACGTCGCTGTATATATATTATATATATATTATGTATATATATTAATATTGTATATTATGTATATATATTATATACATATATTGTTACGGCTGTGGAAATTCGCAGATCACCATAAAGGACCTAAGATCAGTTATGACGATAAGTATATGTGTAGTTAGATTTCCCCACCGTTGTTTAGAGGGAATTTCCGTGTCGTTTTTTGAGATAGCCGTTTTTCTTTTCTCTGTCATTATTTTGGACCAATCATCCCCCAACAACCAAATCGCCACCACCAACATCATTCCCAAACAACTACAACTCAAACACCACCACCTTCGCCTCTTTACCTCCACAACTCCACCCCACAAACATCGCTTCACCGCCATTCTCAAACGACGCCCACCAGCAACCAAATCGCCACCACCAACACCCTTCCCAAACCACCACAGCAAACTCCCACCACCTTCGCCTTTCTACCAAACTTCGTGCCATGGGTTGTGAATGGGTTCCTTTCGCCTCGAAAAACGGATCAGGAATGATTCACGCCCACTTTTCATCCATCCAATGGCTGAGCATCAGGTGGTGTCGCCCCGCCTCCGAACCCGCTGTGATCCACAAATTTGCATATGCGCTCCTCCCTCGGCCTATATAAGCGCGAGCACGGCACAGCTCAAGGCAGTCAAGTCTGGAGTCGGGGCAGTGTCGGCAGTCTGGAGGGGTCGGAGAACCGGACAGAGCTCGAAGAGGCAGACTGCGGCAGTGTCGGTGGGGCAGAGTCGGGAGATGGAGCTCGAAGCAGACGGGAAAGGCAGACGGGGGCCGAACGCCGGAGAGAGCTCACCGGCCACGCCAGGGGCACGAAGCCAAGCTCAGCTACGCTGACATCGCGGCTTGCCCGCCATTGCGCCACGAGGGCGCGGGTAAGACCTTTCGGTCTCGTGGACCTGGCCGCTCATCCAGGTTCCACGCACATTTGGTCCACGGACCTGGCCGCCACCCTTGCCTTTGAGGGTGGCTTTTTCCTTTGCTTTTGAGTAAGTGCATGTGTTGGCGCCGTCTTGTAAAGTAGACCTGTGTGACTGACTGTGCATGTACATTGTCATTGCTCGTATTCGGTTGTAACTCTGCCTTTGCTTGCTTTCACTGTACATACGTGCCTGAATTACTGTATGGCTGTAAAATACGTGCTTGTCTGAGTGTGCAATAAATGTGCTTGTTGAACTGTTCCCCGTTTCGTTGCGTCCTTTCCCTTCGTTTGAAAGTTCCATCTTGCATCACGGAAGGAATTGGTAGGAGGGATGTAAGCACCCGGTAAATAATCACGTCCGTCGGGGCGGGCGATAACACCGCTCGGTTATCACTGAAGCACAGAACGGGCCGCTTAAGCTGTTCGTGTCCTCGGCCGGTCAGCGGCGAGGTACGATCGCCCGGTTAACTACCCGCGTAGGTACTTAGGTAGGTCGAGTTTGGCGAACAACCCTATCCTGCGCGGGTGGCTGATTGGCACGATTGTGGTGGGGTCGAAAGACCCACCCATGACGAGCTCCTGGCGGTAGTTCCAAGGAGGGTCACGACTGAATTGTCCCTTCCGGTGGGCGACGCAGTCGTGATTTGAGTTACGTGGCCGATCGCACGCCGGGCGGACCGAAATTCGTAACACTGGTGTACAGGAGTGTGGGATTCAAATCCACCTCGGTCTCCAACTAAATTTACGGGGATCGGACCAGGGGTGTGCGAAGCAACCCCCCCCCGATCCCCCCAAATTACGAGCAATCTAAATTAATTTCTTTCCGAGAAATAAGATGGAGTTTCAAGGCGAACGGGTGCCGGGGGTAGATATGGAGTTAGAATTGGTAGAATCCATGGCTCAGGACGGAAACCCCGAGCAGTAAATGTTTGTGATGCAGGAACAATTTCTCCCCCAACCAAACCCAGTGCCTGAAATGGGTGCAGCAAAGGCCGCGGTGTATGACACCACCCCCTCCCCCTCTCCACCAACCCCCCCCCCCCGATCCTTGCCGAATCGGCTAAGCCGAGTGCACTCGACATGGCCCAGCTATTCGCCATGCTGGCAGGAATAAACAGCAAGATGGATACAAACACAAACAAAATGGAAGAAATGCGGGGTGAGATGCAGCAAATAGGCCGTGGCCTGCAGGCAGGCATAATCGCATTTGCGTGCAGCGAAACGCGGACCACGGGCGAAAAAATGGCGGTGCCATGTGTTGGAGCGAATGAGCTGGGAGGGAGTGCAACGGCTGTCCGGCCCGCGATGGAAGCGGGGGAGGACAAACTAATTCGGGAGACGTGTTGGGCGAGGGTAGTGACAGAGAAAGCAAGTGACGGTGACACAGAGGGAAAAACTAAATGGGGTGACCGAAACGCGTGAGACGAGACACGAGGTGACGACGGAAAGAATAAAAGAAATAGCAGAAACACGGGAGATAGAGGGTGAATCGCTATGCTCCCTTGAAGCTGATCACGACCAGGTGGGTCCGGTCGAGCTTTGCGAGGTAGAGGGGATGAGTGCTGTGGATGGGTGCACACGAAGCTTGGGAGGTATAGAGGCCCCAAAACCCCTTGTGATGGCACTAATCCCCAGTGCGATTGTCTCCCGGTGTGTATGGTGTCGAGGTGTGTGTTTATAAGTGTGGTGAAATGTGTGCTGAAATGCGCACATAGCCTGGGTGAAAGGCATTGTGTGAAAGGGACCACGTGTGTGAGGGTGTGCGAGGTTGCGAGTGAGCCGATGTGCGTGCCTCCCAGCACGCCGTGTGTGGATGAGGCGCCGTGTGTGAATGGAACCACGTGTGCAAGGGAAATGGCACGTGTGAGTGAACGGCCAAGTGCAAGAGAGACCATGTGTGTGAGAGAGCGGTATGTGAGGGAGATGATGGTGGGCATGCGGGAGCACGCAGCCGCGTCTCCGAGTGTGAGTGTCATGGAATGGTGTGTGAGCGTCGTGACACGCAGGTGTGCGTGGGTCGAATGGAGACTGCGACAGGTGAAGGACAGAGGCCGTGGAGCGGCCATAGCTGCATTGGGGACCGCGCCGGGTTTACCCAGCAGCGAGCGCGAGGTTCAGGCCGGGCAGCGCACGAGGCCGCCACGTGCGCACTTGCGGGAGTGAAACCCGGTCCGCAAACACCAGCGGTGGATGTTGCCGATCCCGCAGACGGACAAAAGGTAGGCTGGTTAATGAATTTGGACCGGATGGGTTCTCCACGATGGCGTGTGTGTGAATCTCTATGTGGCCTGCGCAGTGTGTTCTGTTTGCAGAGCGCACGACGCAGGTCATGGACGGGCAGAGCACATGTGTTAGTGTGGGGAACCCCTCGAAACGCGAGGCTTGTTTTTTTTGATCTGCAGGGTGACGTCATGGCTGCACGTATGGTTGGATCGTATGGGTGAATCCCTGCCGGATGGTGCCGTCCAGGAGGGACGAGGTACAAGGTGCGTGAACAGCTGCCATGACCTCACGTAAACGTGCGCAGGTTGCGAGTTGCCGCGCTGGTGTGTGCGCATTAAAAAAAAGTTGAGATAAGCAAGCCTCGCTTTCGGGTGAACAGGATTCCCGAGGCAGGGGTGAAAGACCCCCTGTCCAGGGCACAGGACAACACTAGTTAGGGGGAAGGGTTAGTGTTAGTTAGACCGGCTTCATGGGGCAGGGTTAAGTCCTCATGGAGCCCGTGGAATGGATTAGTTGGAGGAATTGTAGTTGAGATTTAGGAGGGAAATGATTTCTCGAGATTTGAGGACAGTGACAGACAGTGTGTGTGTGTAGAGGGGACATAGCTTAGCTACGTAGTGTTAAAAGGAAGGAATTGGTAGGAGGGGTGTAAGCACCCGGTAAGTAATCACGTCCGTCGGGGCCGGTGATAACACCGCTCGGTTATCACTGAAGCACGGAACGGACCGCTTAAGCGGTACGTGTCCTCGGCCGGCCAGCGGCGAGGTACGATCGCCCGGTTAACTACCCGCGCAGGTACTTAGGTAGGTCGAGTTTGGCGAACAACCCTATCCTGCGTGGGTGGCCGATTGGCACGATTGTGGTGGGCTCGAAAGACCCACCCGTGACTAGCTCCTGGCGGTAGTTCCAAGGAGGGTCACGACTGAATTGTCCATTCCGGTGGGCGACGCTGTCGCGATTTGAGTTATGTGGCCGATCGCACTCCGGGTGGACCGAAATTCGTAACTATATATATATATATATATATATATATATATATAAATATATATATATATATATATATATATATATATATATATATATATATATATATATATATATATATATATATATATATATATATATATATATTGGGTGGTCGCAAGACTGCAGTTATTCTCAGGTTTTCCGTCTGTCTGTATGTATGTAATGGACAGCTCTGGAGGCCAGAGGAGTCAACCAATTTTGATGAAACTTGACTGGTAGGTTCATACCAGGATCTAGTTGTATGCTTTTGAGCACCGTTGCTAAGGATGCCACCGTTGCCTAGCAACGGGACTTTGAAATTTTTGAAAAAAAACGAAAAATGTTTTTATATATATTTTTTTCAAAAATCGGCTTCCGCGCTTTTATGCGCACGAACATCAACCTATTTGTCAAAAATTTTCAGCCCGATCTGTCAAAAACTGTATTACTAGTATGCAATTATATAGCGACCACCCATGTCACCGACTGACTTGTGTGTATATATATATATATATATATATATATATATATATATATATATATATATATATATATATATATATATATATACATACATACATACATACATACATACATATATATATATATATATATATATATATATATATATATATATATATATATATATATATATATACATACATACATACATACATACATACATACATACATACATATATATATATATATATATATATATATATATATATATATATATATATATATATATATATATATATATATATATATATATATATATATATACATATATACATATATACATACATACATACATACATACATACATACATACATACATACATACATACATACATACATGTATATATCTCTATAATACCAAGCTTGCACACTAAAAACTCGGCTCGCCGTCACACGATCCCTATGAAATTGCTGTGGCACTTACTGGACATGCCGACAATGTTTGGGAGGTCTTGGCGTTCCATAGTACCACTTGCATTTTTCACAATGCGTATTTTTGTCATTCCCGTGTACGGTGTGTCGTCTGCTACCAGCTATGTTGTACTGCTATCCCATGCATGTGTACAGGTATCGCTCGTGTGTATATGTATGTATATGTATATTGTTGCGAATTCGCTGGCGTGCGAGCGGCCACGTAACTCGAATCGCGGCACGTCGCCCACCGGACGGACAATTCCGTCGTGACCCTCTCGGACTAACGCCGGGAACTAGTCACGGGTGGGCCTTTCGGCCTCACCACGATCGTGCCAATCGGCCCGCCGCGTGGGATAGGGTTGTTCGCCAAATTCGACCTACCTAAGTACCCACACGGAGGGTAGACCGGGCGATCGCACCTCGCTGCAGGTCGACTTCGGACACGGGCCACTTTAAGCGACCCGTTCCGTACTATCGGGATAACCGAGCGGTGTTATCGTCAACCTCGACGGTTCCGATTAATTATTGGGCGTATTTAGCCCACGACCAACCCTTTACGTGAAGTAAGATGGAGATTCAATTAAAGAAAAGACGAAGCGAAACGGGAAAAACAGGTCAACATAAGGCACATTTATTCCGCGGCAAACGGAAAGCACACATATACAATTACAACAATTATGCACCAAAAGCAAATGTAACAAAAGAAACATAATGCAGATCTACTACCGACTACGCGAGCACACGGCAACACTTTACAGACGGCGCTGACAACACATATACTCAAAATCAAAAGAAAAGGGCCACCCTCGAATACAAGGGGGCAGACGTGGTCTGTGGGCGCGAGACCGGGCAGAGCCTACCCGCCTTGTGATGAGCCGCAAAATGGCGGCGGCGCCCCGACTCCGCGCTCCTCCGCGGGCCTCGCTGGCACTGCCTGGAATGGGGTGGGAACGGGGCCCCCTTTTCGCACTATCTCAGCGCGGGGGGGGAAACAGGGGAGGGGTTGTTGATGCTCTGGGGAAAGAGGATAGCTGGCTTGCTTGGGTCCCGCGACGAGTGACTCCACTGCGCCCTCGACGCGTTCCCGGCTTCTCTCTGCAGCTCCCCGACAGACTCCGAACCCCGACAGACCGAGTCTCCTCCAGACCCGTCTTGACTGCTGCTGCCACACTTCGCCGCCGCCGCCGCCACAACTCGCCCGAGCCCGAAACAGAAACTCTCTCCAACTCGAGCCCAAAACAGAAACTCTTCCCAACTCGAGCCCGAAACAGAAACTCTTCTCTCCCACTCGATTCGCCCCGCGCTCAGCGCTTTATAGTCAGCAGGAGAAACCATATGCAGATTTTCGGATCAGGATTGGCTCGGGGGCGGAGTCACGCTCGCCCATTGGACGGAGGAAAAGTGGGCGTGAATCATTCCTGATCCTCGAATCTGCATATATCGATTCTACTCCGACGCACCTGGAGGCGGGGCCAAATCGCCCCGCGCTCGCTGATAGGACGGAACAGAAGTGGGCGTGAATCATTCCTGATCCGACTTCCCCGGAAAGGCCGCTTTTTGCACCCGCTGCTCGGAGCGCGCCCTGTACGAGTCCAGGATCGGTGCCCACAAGCGGTGCGGGAATGGCGGCAGAAGGAGGAGAGGTGAAGGTGGTGGAGGGTTTATTGTGGTGGTCCCTGGCCACGGTGACGCTTGGAATGGCGGTGATGCGATGATTGCGAGAGCGAGTTGTGACGGTAAAGGTCGTGGCTGTTGGCGTTGTTGTTGTTGTGAAGCGGCGTTGCGGTTGGTGGTTGTGTGATGGCGGTTGAGACGTGGTTGGTTCAAAATAAAAATAGAACAGAAAAACGGCTATCTTAAAGGGTCGCAACCCGAATGAATGACATTTATTCCCTCTAAACAACGGGTTTGGGGCTAATTACACATATACTTACAGAGATATCTCACCTACAGGACCTGAATGGTGGTTTGCGAATTTCCTCAACCACAACAATATATATATATATATATATATATATATATATATATATATATATATATATATATATATATATATATATATATATATATAATATATATTGTTCTGGCTGTGGAAATTCGCAGAACACCATATAGGTCCTTAGTTAGTTATGTCGATAAGTCCGTGTTCAGTTAGATTTCCCCACCGTTGTTTTATGGGAATTATTCGTGTTGACAGGGCTGTGATCTTTGAGTTAGCCTTTATTCTTTGCTGTCGTTATTTTGGACCAACCGCTTCACACAACCACCTTAACCACAACCCTCATAACCACAACACCGTGTTTCCACCTCGGCACACGGTTGCTGGAGGCCCAGCCTTCGTCGAGGGAAAGCAGGCGGCCCCCGTTCCCCCCTCCCCTGGACGAATGGCGTCTCCACGGTGAATTCCACCCGGCGTGTGGAAGAAGACAAATACAGCGGCGAGGGAGCGTCCCCGATTTGGCGGGAAAAGGCTTCGTTCGGGAAGGTTCCCGCATGTTCTGGAAGTTTCCCGCAGGTTCTGGAAGGAGGGTGGGGCGAGAGCGGAGGGGCGGAGCATGGGTAATAAAAAGCGCCCACGGAGCATTTATTCTCTCTCTCTCTCTCTGGGGTTGCTGCCACTCTCTCACTGTCATTGCTGAAGCTCTCTCGGTCGTCACTGAAACTCTCTCTGGAGTTGCTGCTGGGGTTGCTGTTGCTGCTTGTGCGGAGGAGAATCGCGCCAAGGAGCTGCGTGAGGATCTGGGCTCGTGTCCTAGTCAGGAACTTGGAGCGGTCGGTCGGTGGAGGTCCGGGCGTCGCGAGTGAGACGTGGGCTGGAGGCGCAGCCCTGCTGTGTCGCAGGAACCTGCGCGTGCGTGTGGGGAGAGCCGGAGAGAGCTCGCCTGCCGCTTTGCAAGGCCTGGGCGCAACCGCGGCTACGCTAGCTGCCGTGGGGACGGGACGTCGCGACTCACCCCATCAAGGCACCACGAGGGTGCAGGTAACCTGCAACGGTCTTGTGGGACTCTTTCGGTCTGCCAAGTCCCACGCCATAAAGACCCAAGAGGTCCAGTCTGACTCCCTTGTCTGTGAGCGGGTCTTTTCCTTGTTTTTCTTGGAATGAATGTTGTGGCGCCGAGTCCCGTAAGTAAAACCTGTTAAGTAAATGTATATAATAGCCATAGTCAGTTGTCGTGTTTTCGCCTTGCCCGTGTCTTTGACCCCGTCCCGCAGTCTTCAACAAACAACTGCATGCGTGATTTTCCATCATTGCTTACCTGCATGACTGCATGATTGTTTGTTTATGTGCTGTATAATAAATGTGCTGATTTAAATGTACCCCGTTCGTCATGTCATTTTCCCCCATTGAAGTGCCATATTGTTTTTCGGAATACTAGTTGGTTTTTGAATACCGATAAATAGAATCGGGTCCGGCGAGGTCTGGCGATAATACCCGCTCAGTTATCCCAGAACGGAACGAACCGCTTAAGCGGTTCGTGTCCAAACAGGCCTTCGCCGAGGTACGGTCCCTCGGTAGGTTACCCGCGCGAATACTTAGGTATATCGATACTCGGCGATTGACCTTGTCGCGCGTGGGTAGAATACAGACTGGGCCGTGGTGGGATTAAAACCCACCCGTGACTGGTTTCTGGCGTTGTTCCAGAAAATCACGACTGAATTGTCCGTTCGGTGGGCGAGCGGCCGTTATTGGTTAACGCGGTCACTCGCACGCCGGGCGGGCGTAGATTCGTAACAATATTGTTGCGGAAATGGCCCTTAGGATGCTACTAAATATAGGATTAGCTCAGATTACCCATTAAATGCATGTTTAGCCAGGCTGTTCGGTGAAATGGACGTTGCATGTGTGTCGGGAGGTGTCACAGGCTGTTATTTGATTGTGCAGTGGTGGTGTACCGAGAGCTTCCTCTTCTTCCTTCCTCTCTCCGGCCAATAGTCGCCGCCCAGCGCTGAGAGGGGGAGTGGCTAAAAAGAGGAAGTGAAAACTAAGGGGAGGAGCCAGTGGCTTCGAAGCGAGCGAACGAAGGAGAGACAGTGGTGATTCTGCCAGGAGAGAAACTGGACCTGGGCGTGCCGGGTCTGCCTTCTGTGGCCTGGAGAAGTGAGCCATGGCCGATGGAAAGGCAGGGAAAGGACTGCAGGAGGTCTGTCTGCCCTCGGCTGGATGAGAGACGACTGGTGGGAGTCGTGATCTGCTGTGTAGGGGATGGCTGTGTCTGTCTGCGATCTGCTTCGTGAAGGAGGCCTGGTGAACAGGCTAGGCCTGGACTTGTATGCTGGACCTTGTGAGAAACCAGCTGGAACCCACCGTCGATCTGACGGTCTTGTGCCATCGACCTTACGTGGGGTCAGAGCGCGCGGAGGCCGTGTGCGGTGCGACAAAGGAGGGCGAGCGCCATTTTGCCACGCGGAGTGCTCGAGCTTGGGGGCTCAAATCCGTGGACATCCGCTTGTTACGAGCGACATTCGTGCTTTTGACACATTCCTCTCATCCATGAAATATCACCAAGTACTCTGTCTTGTCTGCATGCTGTCTATGTCTTGTCTGCATGTTGTTTAAGGTATATCTCGGTAGGGACCCCCTCAAAACCCATAATCCGTAGTTTCCTAGTTAAGAACGGGTTATAGATTAATTAAAACATTGTCGTGAATATTTTGCTTGTGTTGTGTTCCCCGAGGTTCCCCAATAAATCTGGCTGATTCATAAGAAGTTGCCGCCTTGGATTAATTTGTGTCGCGTCGAGGAACGATCCGTTTGATTGGTATATAAAACCAAAATGGTTACAGACTTGCAGAAAACGCTCAGCATCTGACAAAACCAGTCTGTAACTAGGGTCTATTTCCCCAACTGGTAAGGTCCAGGGGTACGTTGGTATCGCGATTGAAGACGCGTAACCCGAGGCCTGTGCCGAGCCAGCTGGCGTTATAACCCCAGAGACGGCAGTGGTGAGGGTGGCGCCAAGAGTCGGGTGAGAATCCCGCCACCCCGGATCCACAACAACTGGAGTCAGGAGCGGGATATTTGGACCTGTGGTGCATTTCGCACCCCAAACATTAGTTACGAGAGGCGCGAGAAGAAAAAAAAAAAAGACGCTCGCAAATTGGATTTTATTTTGAGCGGATCGGATGTGAAACTTGGAAATTAAAAATAAAAATGGAGTCGCAAAATGGCGTCGCGGCTCCATCTCGGCACGACACGAAGCGGGAGTGGGCTATTAATAGCGTAACGAATGGCACAACACGAGATGGGCGAGGCAGGACGACTATGCGAACATTGGCAAGCTTCAGATACGATTGGGGGATGCCTTGGAACAGGTGAGTTGTTATGAGAATTATATAAAGGAGGTACAAATTGAATTGGACGAGGCACAACGGCACGCAGATGAGATTCAGAAAAAGGATGTGTACGGTGGGTTACAACAATTGGCCGATGTACAGGATTGAATTCGGTGGCTGAAAGAGGACTTAGCCAACAGAGTCGACGAACTATGTGGAGAAATTAATAAAGTAGTGTTGTTTACCCGTCAGTTGGAATATGAGAAGAGCGAACTGAATGAAAGAATAGAGGAAGAGAAAATTAGTAACTCCTGGGATAGGGAGAACTTGGAAGAAGAATGGAAAACAAAGCTGGAAAAGGAAAAACGGGAAAATACAAAGCTGGAAGAGGAAAAACGGGAACACGATTTGGAATTGCAACAACTGAAGGTAAAGGTAAGAACAGGCAATCAGATAAGAGAAATCCAAGAAGAGACGATAGAAAGCAAAAAGAAATATCATGAACAACTAAAGGAATACGGTAAGAAAATGGACGAATTGAGGAAGGAAGCATCCGAAAGAGGTATGGAGATGATCAAGAAATTAGGGGGAAAAGCTACAAAAACACCAAGACAAAGAGATGGAATTACAAAATGAGCTGAGGATGTTGAGAGGAAAGAAAGAGAACGGAGAATGAAACGTTAAGGAACCACACTGTGCAGATCGAACAGTTAGAAGCCAAAGCAAGATTAAAGAATGAGATGCAAGAAAGAGTAGTGAAACAACAACGAACTAGAATGGGCACTCGGTAGAGCGCATACGTTCGCCTCCGCTACTTTTTTGTTCTTGGCATGAGAGTGGGGGGAACAGAGCAGTGAACATTTTGGTGTTGGTTTCATGCAAATCGGTTTTGATTTGACCGTGTTATGACAAAAACTGCATATTTTGAAAGGTCGTGACCCCACTGACCTTTAACCCCCAACCGCTAACAAGGGTAATGACTTAATTGTGTCATGTCGCCCATCACAAGATTGGGCAATGAATTCTGAACATTTTGGCATCGGTTGCATGCCAATCAAAATTGACCGCGCTATGGTAAAAATACGAATTTGACCTTTCCTTGACCTTGACCTTTGACCCGATCGCTCCCAAAATCTAATCAAATGTTCCTTGGATAATAACCCATCATTCCACCAAATTTCAAGCAATTTGGTTTAATACTTTCTGAGTTATGCGAATAACACACACACACACACACACACACACATACACACACACACACACACACACACACACACACACACACACACACACACACACACACACACACACACACACACACACACACACACACACACACACACACACACACACACACACACACACACACACATACACATACACATACACATACACATACACATACACATACACATACACATACACATACACATACACATACACATACACATACACATACACATACACATACACATACACATATACACACACACACACCCTCACAAATAAATAAATAAATAAATACACAGCGACCAATGCATAAACTTTCGCAGAATGCGAAGGTAATGAAGCAGGAAAGAGAGATCAACCAATTGAGAGAGACGACGAGATTGGAGAAGGAAGAACAAGAGAGACAGTGGGAGAGGAAACAAAAAGAAGGACAAGACTAGGTACAAGCCGAACTCTGACCCCCAGCTCGTCTCGCTCATCGACTGGAGGGTCAAATTATTAACCTCCGCCATCGAAGATCGGAGGTTACTGTTTTCACCCCTTTCTGTTTGTTTGTTACTTACGAAATCTAAAGATTTCGGAAGTATATTGATGACTTCCGTTTCTGTTTGTTTGTTTGTTTGTTTGTAGGCACGATAACTCGAGAACGGAAGAAGCTACCAATGTCAAATTGCACCACGTGATTCAGAAGGGTGATGGCCAGTGCTGATTAGATTTTGGTCGAAATCGGTCAAAGGTCAAGGTCACAGTGAGGTCAAATATCCGATTTTTGATGGTTTGGTACAGATAACTCGAGAACGGAAGAAGCTACCAATGTCAAATTACACCACGTGATTCAGGAGGGTGATGGCTAGTGCTGATTATATTTTGGTTAAAATCGGTCAAAGGTCAAGGTCACAGTGAGGTCAAACATCCAAAAAATGATAACTCGTGAACGAAAGAAGCTTGCAATGTCAAACTACACCACGTGATTCAGGAGAGTGATGGCTAGTGCTGATTAGATTTTGGTCAAAATCGGTCAAAGGTCAAGGTCACGGTGAGGTCAAACATCCAAAACATTCGATTTTTGATGGTTTGGTACAGAATCATCGTAGAAACTTCTAGTTTGCGTCGCTACCTTCTCGAGAGAGCTTTTATTAGACAAGGTCAGAGGTCAAGTTGACGATTTCGTAAGTACCAGTCTATGACTGCTTGTTTGTTTGTTTGTTTGTGAACAGTATTACGGAAAAACTCCTGGACGGATTTCGACGAAACTTGGTGGGGAGGTGAGGTATGGTCCAAGGATCATGCCATTAGATTTTGGACTTGGTCCAAAATCCAATATGGCCGCTATGGTGGCCATTTTGGAAAAAATGTTGAATTTTTTTTTTTGCATTTCTACATGTTTTAAGTGATTTCCAACCCCCCCCCAAAAAAAGAAATTGTTTGAGAAAAAAAAAATTTGCAACTTTTTTTTCAACAAAATTTCGATTTTTTTTTTTTTGCATTTCTACATGTTATAAGTGATTTCCAACAAAAAAAAATGCCAAAATTATAATTGCGGCTGATTTTGGAACTTCAGGTGGATATCCCCACGTAAAATCAATTTCTGTCTCAAGGAATCTAGTTATGACGAATTAATTGAGTATGTAAAAGGGAAAGTTGCAAACTATAACTCTGTGAGCACTGTTGACGTCAAATTGAATGAATAGGATATCAGGTTCACTTGAGTGACCGAGCAGTATTGGCGGCGGAGGTTCTGCACTCTACCGAGTGCTGCCCCTCTCTTTTTCATTTGTGTGTGTGTGTCTGATGTGGATTTTTCACCTTGAACGTCGTAGTGATTGTTGTAGAATTCTTGCTGGTTGATTGTGGAATCTTATTTAACTTGCAGGGCTTAACGTCCAGCCGATTCGGTTTTAAATGTATCCCTCGTACACTTCGGTTTTAAATGTATCCCTCGTACACTTCACACAATGAACAAACAGAACCCCCATTTGTTGCAATATTATTTGGTTCTATTTTATTTATCTTACTTTTTAGTTAACCATTAAACCAACCCAATTAATTCACTTTCCACAGCTTAAGTACATTACAACAGAGAGTTTTTGGATTCGCTATATATGCTAGATATCCCTTATTGTCGGGTTTTCCGTGTGTGTGTGTGTGTGTGTGTGTGTGTGTGTGTGTGTGTGTGTGTGTGTGTGTGTGTGTGTGTGTGTGTGTGTGTGTGTGTGTGTGTTGGTCTGTGTGTCTGTCTACAACGCGAGGCTCCACAGCACAAACCAGTGAACTGATTTTGATGAAACTTTGCCAACATGTGCAGTATTTGTTGGGAATAGAAGCATTTGAATTTCGTTGCCTAGCAACCACCCATTGCTGTGCAGCGGCCGAAAAACCGCATACGGTATTTTCAATACTTGTCCTTCAGTTTTGAATGTAGAGAAGCGAGACTTCGGAATTAAACACTTCGAAATATTTAGAAAATTTTACTTGAGCCGATTTTTGATTGAGGTTTTATTTTTCAAATGGTAGTCCTTCAAAAATCGGGTGTCTATTCACCCTCATTTTTTATGAGGGGCTTAGGAAAGTGGGCGGAGCTTAGGGAAAGTGGACATGGTTGATGAAAAGTGGGAGTGGTGTAGGAAAGTGGGCGTGGCTTATGGAAAGTGGGCATGGCTTATGGAAAGTGGGCATGGCTTATGACAAATATTGTGTGGCTCAGGAGGTGTGGTCAAACAAGATCATTGAGAGAAGTTTATTAGGTTTTCCGTGTGTGTGTGTGTGTGTGTGTGTGTGTGTGTGTGTGTGTGTGTGTGTGTGTGTGTGTGTGTGTGTGTGTGTGTGTGTGTGTGTGTGTGTGTGTGTGTGTGTGTCTGCAATGCGAGGCTCCACAGCACAAACCAGCAAACCGAAAATTTATTTATTTACCAAAAACGATTCCCCACCCACACACCACCTCCAATTATTTATTTATTTACCGAAAACGATTCCACGACCCACACACCACCTCAAATTATTTCTTTATTTACCTTAAACGATTCCACGATCCATACACCACCTTTACTTATTTATTTATTTACCGCAAACAATGCCATGACCCACACTCCGCCTCCAATTATTTATTTATTTTCCGAAAACGATTCCACGATCCACACACCACCTCCAATTATTTATTATTTAAAGTGGGAGTGGTGTGGGAAAGTGGGCGTGGCTTATGGAAAGTGGGCATGGCTTATGAAAGTATTGTGTGGCTCAGGAGGTGTGGTCAAACAAGAGCATTGAGAGAAGTTTATCGGGTTTTCCGTGTGTGTGTGTGTGTGTGTGTGTGTGTGTGTGTGTGTGTGTGTGTGTGTGTGTGTGTGTGTGTGTGTGTGTGTGTGTGTGTCTGCAACACGAGGCTCCACAGCACGAACCAGCAAACCGATTATTTTTCAAATGGTAGTCCTTCAAAAATAGGGTGTCTATTTACCGTCATTTTTTTATGAGGAGTGCCAGTTGGCAAAATACGCAATCGGAAAAATCTTGCCAGGCAGAGGAACAATTGTATGTGAACCAATACGTCTTGGCAATGAATCTTCGTCGGTGGATCGGTCAGAATGAAAAGCATCGTATCCAGCGCTTCAATCCTAGCGAATCCCTCGTCACCTACCAGCTTGTATTATTACTTGGTACTTGGTCAGTTCCGAGGAGTACAAGCCATTGAGATTCCATACATCACACGTGCTCGCACTAAAACAAGATTACATTTCAAGGCATTTATACTTTCATGGGAGAGTGGAGGGGGTTGTTAACTCTAACTGCATACGTGGCTTCGAGGTGAGAAGCACTGTTATCAGCCCAGGTCACACCGCTCCACAACAACACATTTTTATCAACATTTAGGGCAAAAGACTCTTGGCCAAAGGGAAGGAACATAGTTGAAGTATTCGACTTATAGCATACATTTTTTTTTAAACACCAGCACAATTACAATTTAGAATACATTAATATAATTATTTCCTCCACAGTATGTTGGGCCCGTCTTGTAAGTAGAACTGCATAAGTGTTTTGGATCATTGTAAATACTTCCTGCATATTCGCATTAAGTCTCACTTCTCTTGTCTTTTATTTTCTGTAAATAAATTATTAGAAATGTGCCCAGCTCGTTTCCATCCTTTCTTTATTTGGTCCAGCATGGTCCGGGTCTGAGGTTAGACAGGATTTCATCCCCGATAGTCCATTAATCCCAGCCGGAACGCCCTGGGCAGGCCTGCTCGACTGCATCCGAGCCGGAGTTGGTAGGTGGGAGTTGATACTCCACCGTAGCTGGTAGATTGATCCGGTTCGGCCAGACGTTCCAAGGGCGTGGATCTCTGGTAGACGAGATTGCATGGATACATAGGTACTTTGACTCTGGACAAATAACCCTACGCCACACGGTCGAGATATTGGCGTTTCACAGTCGATTAATCGATCATTCTCGATCGATCAAGCGGTCATTCTCGTCACCTACCCCCGGCCCACAACAATATATATATATATATATATATATATATGTATATATATATGTATATATATATATATATATGTATATATATATATATATATATATATATATATATATATATATCTTCTTCTTCTTTCGGCTGCTCCCGTTAGGGGTCGCCACAGCGGATCATCCGTATGATCCGCATAGTGATTTGGCACATGTTTTTACGCCAGATGCCCTTCCTGACGCAACCCTGGTCGCCTCTTACGACACTGGGATATAGTACACCTATTTTAACTGGGGTATACACCGGCCCAGTATACTGGTACTCATTTCGCCGACCTCGGAAGGATGACAGGCTGAGTCAACCCCCTGGTGTATTAATTCAGTGGCCCAACGGGGCTTGAACTCAGGACCTTTTGGATCCCAAGCCGCTGCCCTAACCACTGCGCCAACACCAGGCATATATATATATATATATATATATATATATATATATATATATATATATATATATATATATATATATATATATATATATATATATATATATATATATATATATATATATATATATATATATATATATATATATATATATATATGTTTATGTCTTCTTCTTCTTCCTCTTTCGGCTTGCTCCCATTAGGGGTCGCCACAGCGGATCAACCGTCTCCATTTCGCTCTATCCTCCACATCTTCCATTGACACTCCAACCACCCGCATGTCCGCCCTCACCGCATCCATGAACCTCTTCTTTGGCCTTCCTCTTCTCCTCCTGCCTGGCGGCTCCATCTTCAATATCCTTCTCCCGATATACTCCGTTTCCCTCCTGTGCACATGTCCAAACCATCTCAATCTCGCCTCTCTCACTTTGTCTCCAAACCGTCCTATCTGCGCTGTCCCTCTAATATACTCATTCCTGATCCTGTCCATCCTCGTCACTCCCAACGAGAATCGCAGCATCTTTAACTCTGCCACCTCCAGCTCCGCTTCCTGTCTTATTGTTAGTGCCACCGCCTCCAAACCATACAACATAGCTGGTCTCACTACCGTCTTATATACTTTCCCCTTCACTCTTGCAGCTACCCTTCTGTCACAAATCACTCCTGCAACTCTTCTCCATGCACCCACTCCATCCTGCCTGCACTCTCTTTTTCACTTCTCTCCCACACTCTCCGTTACTTTGGACAGTTGATCCCAAGTATTTAAACCAATCCACCTTCCCCACCTCAACTCCTTGCAACCGCACCATACTACCACCCTCCCTCTCATTTATGCACATGTACTCCGTCTTACTCCGACTGACTATCATTCCCCTTCTCTCCAGTGCGTACCTCCACCTCTCAAAGCTCGCTTCAGCCTGCTCCCTACTCTCCCTACAGATCATGATGTCATCCGCGAACATCATAGTCCATGGAGACTCCAGTCTGATCTCATCCGTCAACCTGTCCATCACCATTGCAAACAGGAAAGGGCTCAGAGTCGATCCTTGGTGCAATCCCACTTTAACCTTAAACCGGTCCGTCATTCCTACCGCACACCTCACCGCTGTCACACTGTCCTCAAACATATCCTGCACGATCCTCACATACTTCTCCACCACTCCCGACTTCTTCATACAATACCACAACTGCTCTCTTGGCACCCTATCATAAGCTTTCTCTAAATCCACAAACACACAATGTAACTCCTTCTGGCCTTCCCTATACTTCTCCATCAACATTCTCAAAGCAAACATCGCATCAGTGGTGCTCTTTCCTGGCATAAACCCATATTGCTGCTTACAGATCGTCACCTCTCCTCTCAACCGAGCTTCCACTACTCTTTCCCACAACTTCATGCTGTGGCTTAACAACTTTATCCCTCTGTAATTTCCACAGCTCTGCACATCACCCTTATTCTTGAAAATCGGAACCAGTACACTTAATCTCCACTCCTCCGGCATCCTCTCACTTTCCAAGACTTTATTAAACAATCTGGTTAACAATCCCACTGCCATCTCTCCTAAGCACTTCCATGCCTCCACTGGTATACCATCTGGGCCAACCGCCTTTCCACTTTTCATCTTCTTCATAGCAGTCCTCACTTCATCCTTACTGATCCACCCCACTTCCAGATTCACTATCTCCACCTCTTCCAACCTTCTCTCTCTCATTTTCTTCATTCATCAGCTCCTCAAAGTACTCCATCCACCTTCTCAACACACTCTCCTCACTCGTCAGCACATTCCCATTTGCGTCCTTTATCACCCTAACCTGCAGCACATCCTTCCCAGCTCGGTCCCTCTGTCTTGCCAATCGGTATAAATCCTTTTCCCCTTCTTTTGTATCCAACTTCTCATACAGCTCGTCGTATGCCTTTTCCTTGGCCTTTGCCACCTCTCTTTTTGCCTTTCGACGCCACTCCTTGTACTCCTGCCTACTTTCTTCATCTCTCTGACTATCCCACTTCTTTTTCGCCAACCCCTTCTTCCTTATACTTTCCTGTACTTCCTCATTCCACCACCAAGTCTCCTTATCTTCCTTCCTCTGTCCAGATGTCACACCAAGTACCTTCCTAGCTGTCTCCCTCACAACTTCTGCTGTCGTTGCCCAATCATCCCACCCATCTTTACCACCATCCAACGCCTGTCTCACCTCCTCCCTAAATTTCACGCAACATTCTTCCTCCTTCAGTTTCCACCATCTGGTCCTTGGTTCAGCCCTCACTCTCTTCCTCAACCTCACCTCTAAAGTCATCCTACAGACCACCAATCGATGCTGTTGAGCTACACTCTCCCCTGCCACAACCTAACAGTCACTAATCTCTTTCAGGTTGCATCTCCTACTTAAGATGTAATCCACCTGTGTGCACTTTCCTCCTTCTTCTTGAAATACGTATTTACCACTGCCATTTCCATTCTTTTTGCAAACTCTACCACCATTTGCCCTTCCACATTTCTCTTGTTGAGACCGTACCTCCCCATCACCTCCTCATCCTCTTTATTCCCTTCCCCAACATGTCCATTGAAATCTGCTCCAATCACCACTCTTTCATCCTTGGATACACTCTCCACCACTTCATCTAACTCACTCCAGAAATCTTTATACTCCATCTCACACCCCATATGTGGGGCATATGCACTGATGACATTCATCATCACCCCTTCAATTTCCAACTTCACACTCATCACTCGGTCAGACACTCTCCTCACCTCCAATACCCTCTTGACATAATCTTCCTTCAGGATTACCCCGACACCATTTTCCTCCCATCCACACCATGGTAGAACAGTTTGAAACCACCTCCAATGCTCCTAGCCTTACTCCCCATCCACTTGGTCTCTTGTACACACAGTATGTCCACCTTTCTTCTCTCCATCATATCAGCCAACTCTCGCCCTTTGCCAGTCATCGTCCCAACATTCAGAGTTCCAACTCTCACCTCCACACTTCTACCCTTCTCCCTCTCCCACTGCCTCCGGACTCGCCTTCCCCGTCTCCTTCTCCTCCTTCGCCCAGCAGTAGCACAATTTCCACTGGTACCCTGCTGACCACCGGTACCGGTGGCGGTCGTTGGTAACCCGGGCCTCGACCGATACGGTATGGAAATTCGTTTTGTTGTCCGCATAATGATTTGGCATAGGTTTTTACGCCGGATGCCCTTCCTGACGCAACCCTGGTCGCCTCTTACGACACACAGGGATATGGTACACCTATTCTAACCGGGGCATACACCGGGCCCAGTACAACTGGTGCTCATTTCGCCGACCTCGGAAGGATGGCAGGTTGAGTCAACCCCCTGGTGTTTTCGACTTGGTATATATATATATATATATATATATATATATATATATATATATATATATATATATATATATATATATATATATATATATATATATATACACACATACATATATTAATTCAGTGTGCCAACGGGGCTTGAACTCAGGACCTTTTGGGTCCTAAGCCACTGCCCTTACCACTGCACCAACACCAGGCTTATCCAGGCTAAGTGCTATTATATATATGTTTATATATATGTGTTTATATATATTTATATATATATATATATATATTTATATATATATATATATATATATATATATATATATATATATATATATATATATTTATATATATATATATATATATATATATATATATATATATATATATATATATATATATATATATATATATATATATATATATAGATATATATATATATATATATATGTATGTATATATATATATATATATATATATATATATATATATATATATATATATATATATATATATATATATATATATAAACATAGCGTTATAACGCCGGCTGGCTCGGCACAGGACTCGGGTTACGCGCCTCAGATCACGATACCAAGGTACACCTGTGCCTTGCCAGTTGGGGGAATAGACCCCGGCTACATAGTGGATTTGTCAGAGACTGAGCGGAGTCTGCCAGTCCGTAGCCTGTTTGGGTTTTATATCCAAATTGAGCGGATCGTTCCTCGGCGCGGAACGAATAAATTCAAGGCGGCAAATCTCATATAACTCAGCCATATTTATTGGGGACATATCGGGGAACACAACACAAGCAAAGCATTCACGACAATGTTATAATTAATCTATAACCCGTTCTTAACTGGGGAGCTACGGATTACGGGTTTCGAAGGGAACCCTTGCGAGATAAATGTTAGACAGCATGCAGACAAGACACGGACAGCATGCAGACAAGACACAGACAGCATGCAGACAAGACACAGAGTACTTGGTGATGCCTCATGG